>NW_027285039.1:146372-264136 GCF_040894005.1 Engystomops pustulosus | reverse complement strand
CCCCCGGGTCCTGCAGGCTATGCTCACAGGTGCCTCCTCCTCCTCCCCCCCGGGTCCTGCAGGCTATGCTCACAGGTGCCCTCCTCCTCCTCCCCCGGGTCCTGCAGGCTATGCTCACAGGTGCCCCTCTCCTCCTCCCCCGGGTCCTGCAGGCTATGCTCACAGGTGCCCTCCTTCTCCTCCCCCCGGGTCCTGCAGGCTATGCTCACAGGTGCCCTCCTCCTCCTCCCCCCGGGTCCTGCAGGCTATGCTCACAGGTGCCCTCCTCCTCCTCCCCCCGGGTCCTGCAGGCTATGCTCACAGGTGCCCTCCTCCTCCTCCCCCCGGGTCCTGCAGGCTATGCTCACAGGTGCCCTCCTCCTCCTCCCCCCGGGTCCTGCAGGCTATGCTCACAGGTGCCCTCCTCCTCCTCCCCCCGGGTCCTGCAGGCTATGCTCACAGGTGCCCTCCTCCTCCTCCCCCCGGGTCCTGCAGGCTATGCTCACAGGTGCCCTCCTCCTCCTCCCCCCGGGTCCTGCAGGCTATGCTCACAGGTGCCCTCTCCTCCTCCCCCCGGGTCCTGCAGGCTATGCTCACAGGTGCCCCTCCTCCTCCCCCGGGTCCTGCAGGCTATGCTCACAGGTGCCCTCCTCCTCCCCCCCGGGTCTGCAGGCTATGCTCACAGGTGCCCTCCTCCTCCTCCCCCCGGGTCCTGCAGGCTATGCTCACAGGTGCCCTCCTCCTCCTCCTCCCCCCGGGTCCTGCAGGCTATGCTCACAGGTGCCCTCCTCCTCCTCCCCCCGGGTCCTGCAGGCTATGCTCACAGGTGCCCTCCTCCTCCTCCCCCCGGGTCCTGCAGGCTATGCTCACAGGTGCCCTCCTCCTCCTCCCCCCCGGGTCCTGCAGGCTATGCTCACAGGTGCCCTCCTCCTCCTCCCCCGGGTGCAGGCTATGCTCACAGGTGCCCTCCTCCTCCTCCCCCCGGGTCCTGCAGGCTATGCTCACAGGTGCCCTCCTCCTCCTCCCCCCCGGGTCCTGCAGGCTATGCTCACAGGTGCCCTCCTCCTCCTCCCCCCCGGGTCCTGCAGGCTATGCTCACAGGTGCCCTCCTCCTCCTCCCCCCGGGTCCTGCAGGCTATGCTCACAGGTGCCCTCCTCCTCCTCCCCCGGGTCCTGCAGGCTATGCTCACAGGTGCCCTCCTCCTCCTCCCCCCGGGTTGCAGGCTATGCTCACAGGTGCCCTCCTCCTCCTCCCCCGGGTCCTGCAGGCTATGCTCACAGGTGCCCTCTCCTCCTCCTCCCCCCGGGTCTGCAGGCTATGCTCACAGGTGCCCTCCTCCTCCTCCTCCCCCCGGGTCCTGCAGGCTATGCTCACAGGTGCCCTCCTCCTCCTCCCCCCGGGTCCTGCAGGCTATGCTCACAGGTGCCCTCCTCCTCCTCCCCCCGGGTCCTGCAGGCTATGCTCACAGGTGCCCTCCTCCTCCTCCCCCCGGGTCCTGCAGGCTATGCTCACAGGTGCCCTCCTCCTCCTCCCCCCGGGTCCTGCAGGCTATGCTCACAGGTGCCCTCCTCCTCCTCCCCCCGGGTCCTGCAGGCTATGCTCACAGGTGCCCTCCTCCTCCTCCCCCGGGTCCTGCAGGCTATGCTCACAGGTGCCCTCCTCCTCCTCCCCCCGGGTCTGCAGGCTATGCTCACAGGTGCCCTCCTCCTCCTCCCCCCGGGTCCTGCAGGCTATGCTCACAGGTCCCATCTCACCTGTCCCCAGCGGCTCCTTCTCGTGTGACATGGAGATGCGGATTCCCAGCTACAGGAAATAAACAGCGTGTGAGATGGCGGAGAGCGTGACACCTGGCACCACCCAACACCCGGCACCCCCCGGCACCGCCCGGCACCCCCCCAACACCGCCCGGCACCCCCCCAACATCTGGCACCGCCCGGCAACCCCCCCAACACCGCCCGGCAACCCCCCCAACACCGCCCGGCAACCCCCCCAACACCGCCCGGCAACCCCCCCAACACCACCCGGCAACCCCCCCAACACCACCCGGCACCCAACGAGGACTCACCCGCTTTTCCTGCTCCTTCATCTCCTTCTCCAACATGTCGGACATGTAGCTGACGGCCAGGATGACATGATTAACCCCTGCCTGTCCACAGGAAAAAACCCCTGCGGTTACACTGTAGAGCGGAGGTGGGTGCTCTGCACCAGCGCTACTTACCTTCACCAGCGCCTCCACCTGGTGCAGCAGGATCGGCTTATTACAGAAATCCACCAGGGGTTTGGGGACGCTGAGCGTGAGAGGCCGCAGCCGCGTCCCATAACCTCCAACCAGGATCAAGGCCTTCATCTTCCCTGTGGAGAAACAAGGGGTTAATGTGAGCGGCTGACGACCCCTGCCCCATCATCACCCGGGGTCACCGGATCCAGTGACATCATCAGGGCGCGGCCTCACATCCCCAAACCCGTCCGACCTGTTCCTCCATATCTGATGCAACTCCCAGCAGACACAGCACTGCTCACACCAGGGGGTAGTAGTCCCCGGGCTCCGCTGGGGGTTGTGGTCCCCGGGCACCGCTGGGGGTTGGGGTCCCCGGTCACGGCCGGTAGGGGCACTGCTGGGGGTTGTGGTCCCCGGGCACCGCTGGGGGTAGTAGTCCCCGGGCTCCGCTGGGGGTAGTAGTCCCCCGTCACCGCTGGAAGGGGCACCGCTGGGGGTAGTGGTCCCCGGGCACCGATGGGGGTAGTGGTCCCCGGGCACCGATGGGGGTAGTGGTCCCCGGGCACCGATGGGGGTAGTGGTCCCCGGGCACCGATGGGGGTAGTGGTCCCCGGGCACCGATGGGGGTAGTGGTCCCCGGGCACCGCTGGGGGTAGTGGTCCCCGGGCACCGCTGGGGGTAGTGGTCCCCGGGCACCGCTGGGGGTAGTGGTCCCCGGGCACCGCTGGGGGTAGTGGTCCCCGGGCACCGCTGGGGGTAGTGGTCCCCGGGCACCGCTGGGGGTAGTGGTCCCCGGGCACCGCTGGGGGTAGTGGTCCCCGGGCACCGCTGGGGGTAGTGGTCCCCGGGCACCGCTGGGGGTAGTGGTCCCCGGGCACCGCTGGGGGTAGTGGTCCCCGGGCACCGCTGGGGGTAGTGGTCCCCGGGCTCCGCTGGGGGTTGTGGTCCCCGGGCTCCGCTGGGGGTTGTGGTCCCCGGGCTCCGCTGGGGGTTGTGGTCCCCGGGCTCCGCTGGGGGTTGTGGTCCCGGGCTCCGCTGGGGGTTGTGGTCCCCGGGCTCCGCTGGGGGTTGTGGTCCCCGGGCTCCGCTGGGGGTTGTGGTCCCCGGGCTCCGCTGGGGGTTGTGGTCCCCGGGCTCCGCTGGGGGTTGTGGTCCCCGGGCTCCGCTGGGGGTTGTGGTCCCCGGGCTCCGCTGGGGGTTGTGGTCCCCGGGCACCGCTGGGGGTTGTGGTCCCCGGGCACCGCTGGGGGTTGTGGTCCCCGGGCACCGCTGGGGGTTGTGGTCCCCGGGCACCGCTGGGGGTTGTGGTCCCCGGGCACCGCTGGGGGTGGTGGTCCCCGGGCTCCGCTGGGGGTGGTGGTCCCCCGTCACCGCTGGAAGGGGCAATGCTGGGGGTTGTGGTCCCCGGGCTCCGCTGGGGGTAGTAGTCCCCGGGCTCCGCTGGGGGTAGTAGTCCCCCGTCACCGCTGGAAGGGGCAATGCTGGGGGTTGTGGTCCCCGGGCACCGCTGGGGGTAGTGGTCCCCGGGCACCGCTGGGGGTAGTGGTCCCCCGGGCACCGCTGGGGGTAGTGGTCCCCGGGCACCGCTGGGGGTAGTGGTCCCCGGGCACCGCTGGGGGTAGTGGTCCCCGGGCTCCGCTGGGGGTTGTGGTCCCCGGGCTCCGCTGGGGGTTGTGGTCCCCGGGCTCCGCTGGGGGTTGTGGTCCCCGGGCTCCGCTGGGGGTTGTGGTCCCCGGGCTCCGCTGGGGGTTGTGGTCCCCGGGCTCCGCTGGGGGTTGTGGTCCCCGGGCTCCGCTGGGGGTTGTGGTCCCCGGGCTCCGCTGGGGGTTGTGGTCCCCGGGCTCCGCTGGGGGTTGTGGTCCCCGGGCTCCGCTGGGGGTTGTGGTCCCCGGGCACCGCTGGGGGTTTGTGGTCCCCGGGCACCGCTGGGGGTTGTGGTCCCCGGGCACCGCTGGGGGTTGTGGTCCCCGGGCACCGCTGGGGTGGTGGTCCCCCGTCACCGCTGGAAGGGGCAATGCTGGGGGTTGTGGTCCCGGGCACCGCTGGGGGTGGTGGTCCCCCGTCACCGCTGGAAGGGGCAATGCTGGGGTTGTGGTCCCCGGGCACCGCTGGGGGTTGGGGTCCCCGGGCTCCGCTGGGGGTTGTGGTCCCCGGGCTCCGCTGGGGGTTGTGGTCCCCGGCTCCGCTGGGGGTTGTGGTCCCCGGGCTCGCTGGGGGTTGTGGTCCCCGGGCTCCGCTGGGGGTTGTGGTCCCTGGTCATGGCTGGAAGGGGCAATGCTGGGGGTTGTGGTCCCCGGGCTCCGCTGGGGGTTGTGGTCCCCGGGCTCCGCTGGGGGTTGTGGTCCCTGGTCACGGCCGGTAGAGGCACTGCTGGGGATTGTAGTCTCGGACACTCACCTGCCGCCCGGCTCTGAACTCTCCAGATTCTGTCACTTCTTCCACCTGAGAGACATTCAAACCGCTGACGTCACGGGTTACAGGTCAGGGGGCGGACAAGCCAACACATCCGGTTCCCGGTGTTGCTGCCCCCGGCCGCTCTCCGCCGTGAGCCTCCGGTTGCTGCTGCCGGTTCCCGCTCTCTACGCCCGGCGCATCTCAGTCACCGGGGAAACCGATTCAGCCAATCACTGCTACAGAGCTGAGGTTCATGTGAGCTGATATTCTATTGGATAAGCAGAGCCATGTGATTAAAACCACTCCCACAAGGAAGAGCAGCGCTCCAATCAGCGCGTGACGCACAGCTACATCGGCATTGGTCAGAAAATCATCCAATGGAACTTCCGGAATTCGCTGCCATGGAGACAATTCCAGCAACGCGGAAATGAAAGCAAAGGGCGTGGCAGCAAGCGTCAGGTCCAGTCACATGATTAACAGAAGCCAATCAGACCCGAGGGTCGTGGAGCACGATTAACCCTTTACTAACCGGCCCTTAACCCTTTCAGGTCTGGGCCCTTTTTTGGTTTTTCCTGGTCTCATTCCAGAAGTGATAACGTTATCTTCCATGTGACGGATCGTTATCTGCGGGACAAATGTACAATTCCATGCAATGTCCTGAAAAACGATCCAAGTGCGGGGAAAGCCGAGACAATAAGACGCGCAATGTCCGGTAATCGTAATGTCCGGTAATCATAATGTCCGGTGATAGTGACGCACAATATCCGGTAATAACAACGCGCAGTCATCGCAAGCCGCGATGTACGGTAATTTCATTCGGATGCGTCTCTTGGAATGCGTAAAATCGCAGCAATCGCATTCTCCCTCATAAAAACGGAGACCACAAATGCTTTGAAAAATGCAATGAAAACGCCGACCCAAAATACGCAACAAAGAAGACGCCGCGTTAGACTCTTTATCCTCAAACACATTTGAAAATCCAATATACAAAAACGCAAAGAAAACGCCGCGGCGTCACCAACCGGATCAGACCACGAAAATCAAATCTTTTATACAAAAACTATTTGCGAAATCCCGGGGCCGGTGACTCTCTGTACCTCAGACCTATACTTCCCCCTTCCCTCACTACCCATAATGCTGAGGGCACTGAGGCCAGGGCAGCTTCCCTCACTACCCATAATTCTGTGGGCACTGAGGGCAGAGCAGCTTCCCTCACTACCCATAATGCTGAGGGCGCTGAGACCAGAGCAGCTTCCCTCACTACCCATAATGCTGGGGGCACTGAGGCCAAAGCAGCTTCCCTCACTACCCATAATGCTGAGGGCAGCAGGGGCAGAGCAGCTTCTCTCACTACCCATAATGCTGAGGGCACTGAGGCCAGAGCAGCTTCCCTCACTACCCATAATGCTGAGGGCACTGAGGCCAGAGCAGCTTCCCTCACTACCCATAATGCTGAGGGCGCTGAGACCAGAGCAGCTTCCCCCACTACCCATAATGCTGAGGGCACTGAGGCCAGAGCAGCTTCCCTCACTACCCATAATGCTGAGGGCAGCAGGGGCAGATCAGCTTCCCTCACTACCCATAATGCTGAGGGCACAAAGGCCAGAGCAGCTTCCCTCACTACCCATAATGCTGAGGGCAGCAGGGGCAGAGCAGCTTCCCTCACTACCCATAATGCTGAGGGCACTAGGGGCAGAACAGCTTCTCTCACTACCCATAATGCTGAGGGCACTGAGGCCAGAGCAGCTTCCCTCACTACCCATAATGCTGAGGGCACTGAGGCCAAAGCAGCTTCCCTCACTACCCATAATGCTGAGGGCACAAAGGCCAGAGCAGCTTCCCTCACTACCCATAATGCAGAGGGCACTGAGGCCAGAGCAGCTTCCCTCACTACCCATAATGCTGAGGGCACTAGGGCCAGAGCAGCTTCCCTCACTACCCATAATGCAGAGGGTACTAGGGCCAGAGCAGCTTCCATTCACTACCCATAATGCTGAGGGCAGCAGGGGCAGAGCAGCTTCCCTCACTACCCATAATGCTGAGGGCACTGAGGCCAGAGCAGCTTCCCTCACTACCCATAATGCTGAGGGCAGCAGGGGCAGCTTCCCTCACTACCCATAATGCTGAGGGCACTGAGGCCAGAGCAGCTTCCCTCACTACCCATAATGCTGAGGGCACTGAGGCCAGAGCAGCTTCCCCCACTACCCATAATGCTGAGGGCACTGAGGCCAGAACAGCTTCCCTCACTACCCATAATGCTGAGGGCAGCAGGGGCAGATCAGCTTCCCTCACTACCCATAATGCTGAGGGCACAAAGGCCAGAGCAGCTTCCCTCACTACCCATAATGCTGAGGGCAGCAGGGCAGAGCAGCTTCCCTCACTACCCATAATGCTGAGGGCACTAGGGGCAGAACAGCTTCTCTCACTACCCATAATGCTGAGGGCACTGAGGCCAGAGCAGCTTCCCTCACTACCCATAATGCTGGGGGCACTGAGGCCAAAGCAGCTTCCCTCACTACCCATAATGCTGAGGGCAGCAGGGGCAGAGCAGCTTCTCTCACTACCCATAATGCTGAGGGCACTGAGGCCAGAGCAGCTTCCCTCACTACCCATAATGCTGAGGGCACTGAGGCCAGAGCAGCTTCCCTCACTACCCATAATGCTGAGGGCACTAGGGCCAGAGCAGCTTCCCTCACTACCCATAATGCAGAGGGTACTAGGGCCAGAGCAGCTTCCCTCACTACCTATAATGCTGAGGGCAGCAGGGGCAGAGCAGCTTCCCTCACTACCCATAATGCTGAGGGCACTGAGGCCAGAGCAGCTTCCCATACTACCCATAATGCTGAGGGCACTGAGCCAGAGCAGCTTCCCCTCACTACCCATAATGCTGAGGGCACTAGGGGCAGAGCAGCTTTCCTTACTACCCATAATGCTGAGGGCACTAGGGGCAGAGCAGCTTCTCTCACTACCCATAATGCTGAGGGCACTGAGGCCAGAGCAGCTTCCCTCACTACCCATAATGCTGAGGGTACTGAGGCCAGAGCAGCTTCCCTCATTACCCATAATGCTGAGGGCACTAGGGGCAGAGCAGCTTCCCTCACTACCCATAATGCTGAGGGCACTGAGGTCAGAACAGCTTCCCTCACTACCCATAATGCTGAGGGCACAAAGGCCAGAGCAGCTTCCTCACTACCCATAATGCTGAGGGCACTAGGGGCAGAGCAGCTTCTCTCACTAAGCATAATGCTGAGGGCACTGAGGCCAGAGCAGCTTCCCTCACTACCCATAATGCCGAGGGCAGCAGGGGCAGAGCAGCTTCCCTCACTACCCATAATGCTGAGGGCACTAGAGACAGAGCAGCTTCCCTCACTACCCATAATGCAGAGGGCACGGCGGCCAGAGCAGCTTCCCTCACTACCCATAATTCTGTGGGCACTGAGGCCAGAGCAGCTTCCCTCACTACCCATAATGCAGAGGGCACGGCGGCCAGAGCAGCTTCCCTCACTACCCATAATGCTGAGGGCACTAGAGGCAGAGCAGCTTCCCTCACTACCCATAATGCTGAGGGCACTGAGGCCAGAGCAGCTTCCCTCACTATCCATAATGCTGAGGGCACTGAGGCCAGAGCAGCTTCCCTCACTACCCATAATGCTGAAGGCAGTAGGGCCAGAGCAGCTTCCCTCACTACCCATAATGCTGAGGGCACTAGGGGCAGAGCAGCTTCTCTCACTAAGCATAATGCTGAGGGCACGGCGGCCAGAGCAGCTTCCCTCACTACCCATAATGCTGAGGGCACTGAGGCCAGAGCAGCTTCCCTCACTACCCATAATGCTGAGGGCAGCAGGGGCAGAGCAGCTTCCCTCGCTACCCATAATGCTGAGGGCACTGAGACCAGAGCAGCTTCCCTCACTACCCATAATGCTGAGGGCACTAGGGCAGAGCAGCTTCTCTCACTACCCATAATGCTGAGGGCACTGAGGCCAGAGCAGCTTCCCTCACTACCCATAATGCTGAGGGTACTGAGGCCAGAGCAGCTTCCCTCACTACCCATAATGCTGAGGGCACTAGGGGCAGAGCAGCTTCCCTCACTTCCCATAATGCTGAGGGCACTGAGGCCAGAACAGCTTCCTCACTACCCATAATGCTGAGGGCACTGAAGCCAGAGCAGCTTCCCTCACTACCCATAATGCATAGGGCACGGCGGCCAGAGCAGCTTCCCTCACTACCCATAATGCTGAGGGCACTGAGGCCAGAACAGCTTCCCCTCACTACCAATAATGCTGAAGGCAGTAGGGCCAGAGCAGCTTCCCTCACTACCCATAATGCTGAGGGCAGCAGGGGCAGAGCAGCTTCCCTCACTACCCATAATGCAGAGGGCACGGCGGCCAGAGCACTAAGGGCTTTCACGTGAATGTGCACAGGCTCCTGCTTGTTGCTTTGCAGCTCTGCTACACTCGCACACTCACAGCTCTGCTACACTCGCACACTCACAGCTCTGCTACACTCGCACACTCACAGCTCTGCTACACTCGCAGGGCGGAAGGGAATACAGTGACGCAGAAGGTTTTGTCAGATGAATTGGTCTCAGACTTTGGTGATTTAATATTTATTTATAAAACACGTGACGCGGTGACAATGTAGAGACATTCAGTGCGGTGACGCCGGGGGCTGGGATGTAACACCATGTGATAGATGGGGGGTTACTCTCCCCCAGGGCTTTATGGCTTGTGTGGGGTGAAGCTCGTCCCCGCCCATCCCCGGTCCCCGAAACGCGAGCTATGAGGGAAGACTGGGAAAGCCAAATGCTCCAGTCACATCTAAAGCTGCATCCACAATTCTGCTGTTATCTCCTGCTGCGCTGCAAGGCATCCTGGGAAACCATTCCCCTCTCATATTATGTACAACGGTGTCATAACTAGAACTCCCACAGATCTGAGGGGCACCGGAGGGGAACCCCAAATCCTTCACTCACCCCAAAATCCCGGAACAATTTTCCACAGGAAAACTGGTCCCAATGTGACGAGTCGTGTGCGGCGCCGCTAGTAGGACCGCGCTCACTTGTCCCGAATCTTACGTCTTCCTTAGGAAGAACATCCTGGAACCGACACAATCATAAACAGTGAGCACGCCTCGGGCGGCGTCACCTTACACACAATGACACGTCACCCTACACACATGGACAGGTCACCCCGGGGAGCTGTCGTCACCCTACACACATGGACACGTCACCCCGGGGAGCGTCGTCACCCTACACACATGGACACGTCACCTCGGGGAGCGGCGTCACCCTACAGACATGGACACGTCACCTCGGGGAGCGGCGTCACCTACACACAATGACACGTCACCCTACACACATGGACACGTCACCCCAGGAGCGGCGTCACCCTACACACATGGACACGTCACCCTACACACATGGACACGTCACCCCCGGGGAGCGTCGTCACCCTACACACATGGACACGTCACCCCCGGGGAGCGTCGTCACCCTACACACATGGACACGTCACCCGAGGAGCGTCGTCACCCTACACACAAGGACACGTCACCCCCGGGAGCGGCGTCACCCTACACACATGGACACGTCACCCCCGGGGAGCGGCGTCACCCTACACACATGGACACGTCACCCCCGGGGAGCGGCGTCACCCTACACAAATGGCACGTCACCCCGAGGAGCGTCGTCACCCTACACACAAGGACACGTCACCCCGGGGAGCGTCGTCACCCTACACACATGGACACGTCACCCCCGGGGAGCGGCGTCACCCTACACACATGGACACGTCACCCCGGGGAGCGGCCTCACCCTACACACAATGGACACGTCACCCCGAGGAGCGTCGTCACCCTACACACATGGACACGTCACCCCGGGGAGCGGCGTCACCCTACACACATGGACACGTCACCCCGGGGAGCGGCGTCACCCTACACACATGGACACGTCACCCCGCGGAGCGGCGTCACCCTACACACATGGACACGTCACCCGGGGAGCGTCGTCACCCTACACACAATGACACGTCACCCCGGGGAGCGGCGTCACCCTACACACATGGACAGGTCACCCCGGGGAGCGGCGTCACCCTACACACATGGACACGTCACCCCGGGGAGCGGCGTCACCCTACACACATGGACACGTCACCCCGAGGAGCGTCGTCACCCTACACACAATGACACGTCACCCCGGGGAGCGGCGGCACCCTACACACATGGACACGTCACCCGAGGAGCGGCGTCACCCTACACACATGGACACGTCACCCCGGGGAGCGGCGTCACCCTACACACATGGACACGTCACCCCGGGGAGCGGCGTCACCCTACACACATGGACACGTCACCCCGGGGAGCGGCGTCACCCTACACACAAGGACACGTCACCCCCGGGAAGCGGCGTCACCCTACACACATGGACACGTCACCCCGGGGAGCGGCCTCACCCTACACACATGGACACGTCACCCCGGGGAGCGGCGTCACCCTAAACACATGGACACGTCACCCCGGGGAGCGGCGTCACCCTACACACATGGACAGGTCACCCCGGGGAGCGGCGTCACCCTACACACATGGACAGGTCACCCCGGGGAGCGGCGTCACCCTACACACATGGACACGTCACCCCGGGGAGCGGCGTCACCCTACACACATGGACAGGTCACCCCGGGGAGCGGCGTCACCCAACACACATGGACACGTCACCCCGGGGAGCGGCGGCACCCTACACACATGGACACGTCACCTCGGGGAGCGGCGGCACCCTACACACATGGACACGTCACCCCGGGGAGCGGCGGCACCCTACACACATGGACACGTCACCCCGGGGAGCGGCGTCACCCTACACACATGGACAGGTCACCCCGGGGAGCGGCGTCACCCAACACACATGGACACGTCACCCCGGGGAGCGGCGGCACCCTACACACATGGACACGTCACCTCGGGGAGCGGCGCACCCTACACACATGGACAGGTCACCCCGGGAGCGGCGGCACCCTACACACATGGACAGGTCACCCCGGGGAGCGGCGGCACCCTACACACATGGACACGTCACGCCGGGGAGCGGCGTCACCCTACACACATGGACACGTCACCCCGGGGAGCGGCGTCACCCTACACACATGGACACGTCACCCCGGGGAGCGGCGTCACCCTACACACATGGACACGTCACCCCGGGGAGCGGCCTCACCCTACACACATGGACACGTCACCCCGGGGAGCGGCGTCACCCTACACACATGGACAGGTCACCCCGGGAGCGGCCTCACCCTACACACATGGACAGGTCACCCCGGGGAGCGGCGGCACCCTACACACATGGACAGGTCACCCGGGGAGCGGCGGCAGTAAGCTGAGCGGTGAGGAGACAGGTGGGTGCTGGGTGCTGCCCCCGGCGTCCGTGTAACTTCCTCCATTGTAAACCATCAGACAAAATGATAATTGATGCTTAACCCCTGGCGCTCCAGAGCATGGATAATATATCTCTATATATAGATCTGTATATACTGCCCCTGGGGGGTCTATATGTACACGGAATGGGGGTCCTCCTGCTCTCCCCCACATGTTGTGCAGCAGCAGTTTTCCCTGACGCATCCAGCAGCAGAATGTGGACAAGGTCCTGGACGTGGATCCTCCGTGGCGCCTCTGGTGGAAGAGGCGGGGTCTATACTGGCTGACAGCCTGCTGTTCTCATGTCGGATCAGCTCCAGGATGCTGACGAGGTTCTGCAGGCCCAGTACATAGCCCTTGTCCGGGCCGTCGTGCACCGTCAGATCATCCCGGAAGCCCTTGTACGTGCTGTGGGCGAAGTCTATCATGCGCACGTCCACCATGGGGGCGTCTCCGGGGCCGTGGGGTCCCCCGGCCGCTCTATCCCATCATAGATGATGAGCAGGGAGCTGGAGTAGAAGCGGTACGAGGCCTGGACCTCCAGCACCGCAATCAGACGCTTCAGTTTGCTGAGGATCGGATCAAACAGGTCGGAGCGGAGGCTGACGCCATTGTGCAGGTACTGGGAGAGCGCCTGGCGGAAGCCCTCAGCACTCAGGCCACGTCCGTGGTACTTATTCAGGCACAAGTAGTGGCCCGTGTTCATCTGGAAGACCTGGGGGGACACGGGAGAGGGACCCATCAGCAGGACAAGACCACAGGGACACCCGCTACCTGCATCACACAATGCATCCTGGAACACCCGCTACCTGCATCACACAATGCATCCTGGGAACAGCCGCTACCTGCATCACACAATGCATCCTGGGAACAGCCGCTACCTGCATCACACAATGCATCCTGGGAACAGCCGCTACCTGCATCACACAATGCATCCTGGGACACCCGCTACCTGCATCACACAATGCATCCTGGGAACACCCGCTACCTGCATCACACAATGCATCCTGGGAACACCCGCTACCTGCATCACACAATGCATCCTGGGAACACCCGCTACCTGCATCACACAATGCATCCTGGGACACCCGCTACCTGCATCACACAATGCATCCTGGGACACCCGCTACCTGCATCACACAATGCATCCTGGGACACCCGCTACCTGCATCACACAATGCATCCTGGGACACCCGCTACCTGCATCACACAATGCATCCCTGGGACACCCGCTACCTGCATCACACAATGCATCCTGGGAACATCCGCTTACCTGCATCACACAATGCATCCTGGGAACAGCCGCTACCTGCATCACACAATGCATCCTGGGAACATCCGCTACCTGCATCACACAATGCATCCTGGGAACAGCCGCTACCTGCATCACACAATGCATCCTGGGACACCCGCTACCTGCATCACACAATGCATCCTGGGACACCCGCTACCTGCATCACACAATGCATCCTGGGAACATCCGCTACCTGCATCACACAATGCATCCTGGGACACCCGTTACCTGCATCACACAATGCATCCTGGGACACCCGCTACCCTGCATCACACAATGCATCCTGGGAACAGCCGCTACCTGCATCACACAATGCATCCTGGGACACCCGCTACCTGCATCACACAATGCATCCTGGGACACCCGTTACCTGCATCACACAATGCATCCTGGGACACCCGTTACCTGCATCACACAATGCATCCTGGAACACCCGCTACCTGCATCACACAATGCATCCTGGGACACCCGCTACCTGCATCACACAATGCATCCTGGGACACCCGCTACCTGCATCACACAATGCATCCTGGGACACCCGCTACCTGCATCACACAATGCATCCTGGGACACCCGTTACCTGCATCACACAATGCATCCTGGGAACAGCCGCTACCTGCATCACACAATGCATCCTGGGACACCCGCTACCTGCATCACACCAATGCATCCTGGGAACATCCGCTACCTGCATCACACAATGCATCCTGGACACCCGCTACCTGCATCACACAATGCATCCTGGGAACATCCGCTACCTGCATCACACAATGCATCCTGGGAACATCCGCTACCTGCATCACACATGCATCCTGGGAACATCCGCTACCTGCATCACACAATGCATCCTGGGAACAGCCGCTACCTGCATCACACAATGCATCCTGGGACACCCGCTACCTGCATCACACAATGCATCCTGGGAACAGCCGCTACCTGCATCACACAATGCATCCTGGGACACCCGCTACCTGCATCACACAATGCATCCTGGGAACATCCGCTACCTGCATCACACAATGCATCCTGGGAACAGCCGCTACCTGCATCACACAATGCATCCTGGGACACCCGCTACCTGCATCACACAATGCATCCTGGGAACATCCGCTACCTGCATCATACAATGCATCCTGGGACACCCGCTACCTGCATCACACAATGCATCCTGGGACACCCGTTACCTGCATCACACAATGCATCCTGGGACACCCGCTACCTGCATCACACAATGCATCCTGGGACACCCGCTACCTGCATCACACAATGCATCCTGGGAACATCCGCTACCTGCATCACACAATGCATCCTGGGACACCCGTTACCTGCATCACACAATGCATCCTGGGACACCCGCTACCTGCATCACACAATGCATCCTGGGACACCCGTTACCTGCATCACACAATGCATCCTGGGACACCCGCTACCTGCATCACACAATGCATCCTGGGAACACCCGCTACCTGCATCACACAATGCATCCTGGGACACCCGTTACCTGCATCACACAATGCATCCTGGGAACAGCCGCTACCTGCATCACACAATGCATCCTGGGAACACCCGCTACCTGCATCACACAATGCATCCTGGGACACCCGTTACCTGCATCACACAATGCATCCTGGGACACCCGTTACCTGCATCACACAATGCATCCTGGGACACCCGTTACCTGCATCACACAATGCATCCTGGGACACCCGTTACCTGCATCACACAATGCATCCTGGGACACCCATTACCTGCATCACACAATGCATCCTGGGACACCCGCTACCTGCATCACACAATGCATCCTGGGAACATCCGCTACCTGCATCACACAATGCATCCTGGGACACCCGTTACCTGCATCACACAATGCATCCTGGGAACACCCGCTACCTGCATCACACAATGCATCCTGGGAACAGCCGCTACCTGCATCACACAATGCATCCTGGGACACCCGTTACCTGCATCACACAATGCATCCTGGGACACCCGCTACCTGCATCACACAATGCATCCTGGGACACCCGTTACCTGCATCACACAATGCATCCTGGAACACCCGCTACCTGCATCACACAATGCATCCTGGGAACACCCGTTACCTGCATCACACAATGCATCCTGGGACACCCGTTACCTGCATCACACAATGCATCCTGGGAACACCCGCTACCTGCATCACACAATGCATCCTGGGACACCCGTTACCTGCATCACACAATGCATCCTGGGAACAGCCGCTACCTGCATCACACAATGCATCCTGGGACACCCGTTACCTGCATCACACAATGCATCCTGGGACACCCGCTACCTGCATCACACAATGCATCCTGGGAACAGCCGCTACCTGCATCACACAATGCATCCTGGGACACCCGTTACCTGCATCACACAATGCATCCTGGGACACCCGTTACCTGCATCACACAATGCATCCTGGGACACCCGCTACCTGCATCACACAATGCATCCTGGAACACCCGCTACCTGCATCACACAATGCATCCTGGGACACCCGTTACCTGCATCACACAATGCATCCTGGGACACCCGCTACCTGCATCACACAATGCATCCTGGGACACCCGTTACCTGCATCACACAATGCATCCTGGGAACATCCGCTACCTGCATCACACAATGCATCCTGGGACACCCGCTACCTGCATCACACAATGCATCCTGGGACACCCGTTACCTGCATCACACAATGCATCCTGGGACACCCGCTACCTGCATCACACAATGCATCCTGGGAACAGCCGCTACCTGCATCACACAATGCATCCTGGGAACAGCCGCTACCTGCATCACACAATGCATCCTGGGACACCCGTTACCTGCATCACACAATGCATCCTGGGACACCCGTTACCTGCATCACACAATGCATCCTGGGACACCCTACCTGCATCACACAATGCATCCTGGGACACCCGTTACCTGCATCACACAATGCATCCTGGGACACCCGTTACCTGCATCACACAATGCATCCTGGGAACACCCGTTACCTGCATCACACAATGCATCCTGGGACACCCGTTACCTGCATCACACAATGCATCCTGGGACACCCGTTACCTGCATCACACAATGCATCCTGGGAACATCCGCTACCTGCATCATACAATGCATCCTGGACACCCGCTACCTGCATCACACAATGCATCCTGGGAACATCCGCTACCTGCATCACACAATGCATCCTGGGAACAGCCGCTACCTGCATCACACAATGCATCCTGGGACACCTGCTACCTGCATCACACAATGCATCCTGGGACACCCGTTACCTGCATCACACAATGCATCCTGGGACACCCGTTACCTGCATCACACAATGCATCCTGGGACACCCGCTACCTGCATCACACAATGCATCCTGGGACACCCGTTACCTGCATGCCGCACACCCGCACGCCCAGGGTGGCTGAGGTGCTCTGCTCGCACTTCTTCATCTGCCGCGCCGCTTTCTCCTCCGAGGCGTCGTCTCCGTGCTGCCGCGTTCCCATCTTCAGGTCCAGGACGCACGGAAATTTGAAGTGGTGGACGACGTTCTCGAGGAGGAGGAATTCTGGGATACAGAGTTAAGTCTTGACAACGGAGCAGGAGGAATACTCTCATCAGACTCCGCCACCCAGTACACAAGGATACTGTACATCTTGCGTTCCTTGGACTCGGAGCGCATGCGGTTCAGCTGCTGCTTGTGACACCGCAGGCTCCAGGGGTTGTAGCTGATCCGCTCCGAGCTCATCCCGCTGTTACCATCCAGCATCTGGAAGGGGGCGTCCGAATACGTCAGGAGCTCCAGCTTCGGACTCTTCATCTCCGGGACACTGCAAGAGGAGCAGACGTTACAGGACTCCCATCATCCTCCCATCATCCCCAGCGCAGTAACCTCACCTCTCCGGCTGCTCCTCCTTGTGGTCGGTGCTGGTAGTGCGGTGCAGGCTGCGGCGCGAGTGCTTGCGTCTTGGATGATCCCTCTCCGGAAAATCTTCATGATCGGCCGCGTTGCTCTCCACATAGGGATAGGCCACCAGAGTGATGTAACCATCGGAGTCATCCTCAAAGCAGACGGACACCACGCCTGAGGGACAGGAGAGCGCCGCAGGGTCAGGGACCGCAACCGCTGGTGTGACCCTCCCCCCCGTCACCATCCTCCCCCCAGGCCACGTCACCCTCCCCACCCCCGCGGCCCCCCCGTCACCCTCCCCCCTCCCTCCCCCGGGCCCCCCCGTCACCCCCCCGGGCCCCGTCACCCTCCCCCCCCCCGGGCCCCGTCACCCTCCCCCCCCCCCGGGCCCCGTCACCCTCCCCCCCCCGGGCCCCGTCACCCCCCCCCCCCGGGCCCCGTCAGCCTCCCCCCCCCGGGCCGCGTCACCCTCCCCCCCCCCCCGGGCCCCGTCAGCCTCCCCCCCCCCGGGCCGCGTCACCCTCCCCCCCCCCGGCCCCGGTCACCCTCCCCTGGCCCCCGTCTGGTACCTGAGTGCACAGGCTGCCCCCGCTGCATGTGGTTTGGGGGTCTCACCTTTATACTCGGGGGTGAACTCCTTCATCTCCGGGGGAGGCTCTCGTAGAATCGCTGCTCGCGGCTGATGAGCGGTTTGCAGACGGTGTGGTCGTCATAGCGCATCATGCTGCTGTGTCCCCCCACCTGGTGGATGAAGGGCTCCAGCAGGACCCCCCGGCCCCGGTCACACACTGGGCTCTGGTACTTCCCCACTTCCATGGTTTGACAAACACACATTGCGTTCTGCTGCCGGTGCGGGGCATGGGGGGGGCTTCACCACCGCAGCGCTCCGAAAACCTGCAAGAGAATAAGCGGAATACTGCCAGACATGCTGGGAGTAGTAGTGCCTGGAGGGATGAGGGAGGCGCTGCGGCGCGGAGGGGGAGGCGCTGCGGCGCGGAGGGGGAGGCGCTGCGGCGCGGAGGGGGAGGCGCTGCGGCACAGAGGGGGAGGCGCTGCGGCGCGGAGGGGGAGGCGCTGCGGCACGGAGGGGGAGGCGCTGCGGCACAGAGGGGGAGGCGCTGCGGCGCAGAGGGGGAGGCGCTGCGGCGCAGAGGGGGAGGCGCTGCGGCGCAGAGGGGGAGGCGCTGCGGCGCAGAGGGGGAGGCGCTGCGGCGCAGAGGGGGAGGCGCTGCGGCGCAGAGGGGGAGGCGCTGCGGCGCAGAGGGGGAGGCGCTGCGGCGCAGAGGGGGAGGCGCTGCGGCGCAGAGGGGGAGGCGCTGCGGCGCAGAGGGGGAGGCGCTGCGGCGCAGAGGGGGAGGCGCTGCGGCGCAGAGGGGGAGGCGCTGCGGCGCAGAAGGGGAGGCGCTGCGGCGCAGAGGGGGAGGCGCTGCGGCGCAGAGGGGGAGGCGCTGCGGCGCAGAGGGGGAGGCGCTGCGGCGCAGAGGGGGAGGCGCTCCGGCGCGGAGGGGGAGGCGCTCCGGCGCGGAGGGGGAGGCGCTGCGGCGCGGAGGGGGAGGCGCTGCGGCGCGGAGGGGGAGGCGCTGCGGCGCGGAGGGGGAGGCGCTGCGGCGCGGAGGGGGAGGCGCTGCGGCGCGGAGGGGGAGGCGCTGCGGCGCGGAGGGGGAGGCGCTGCGGCGCAGAGGGGGAGGCGCTGCGGCGCAGAGGGGGAGGCGCTCCGGCACAGAGGGGGAGGCGCTCCGGCACAGAGGGGGAGGCGCTCCGGCACAGAGGGGGAGGCGCTCCGGCACAGAGGGGGAGGCGCTCCGGCACAGAGGGGGAGGCGCTCCGGCACAGAGGGGGAGGCGCTGCGGCACAGAGGGGGAGGCGCTCCGGCACAGAGGGGGAGGCGCTCCGGCACAGAGGGGGAGGCGCTCCGGCACAGAGGGGGAGGCGCTCCGGCACAGAGGGGGAGGCGCTCCGGCACAGAGGGGGAGGCGCTCCGGCACAGAGGGGGAGGCGCTCCGGCACAGAGGGGGAGGCGCTCCGGCACAGAGGGGGAGGCGCTCCGGCACAGAGGGGGAGGCGCTCCGGTAACATGCACCATCACACATCTCAGCGTCCAATCAGATCTCATGTCCACCAGGAGCACATCCTGAGGCTTCGCAGAGCAGCACGTGTCCCCCGGAGCTCCTCCTCCTCCTATGTCCGGCCCCTCCTCCTCCTATGTCTGGCACCTCCCACACTGCATGTCCTCTATTTGTCACCTTTCTCTAGAAGCCCCGCCCGGGACACGCCCCCGCCTCATCCTCTCACCTGACAGCGCCGCCCCGGGCACTGCTCCCGCTCGGGTGTGGGGGCGGTTGCCCGCGGGTGTCTCCTCCGTGACCCGGTTCCTCTCACCCGCTCCGGTCCTGCTCGAATCAACAACAAGATGGCGACCAGCCGGGAAAAAGGCGGTGCGGGCACCTGCTGTCATGGTAACGCGAGCTGGAGGCCCAACCCCCTTCATCAACGCCACCAATCATCGTACAGAATACACGCTACGGCCGCTTCCAATTGGCTAGAGTTCTTGTCAATTATTGGACTATCAGACCCGCTGACAGATCCTTTCTCACGGTCACATGACCTGTGCTGCTGCCTTCTGATTGGATGGAGAGGAGACTGCGGAAACCTGCGCGGGTGCCCCCAGCGGGGAGCGGGAGCGGTGCAGGCCGAGACACACACATCTCCCCTGCCCTGTGCTCCTCCTCCTGCCCCTGTGCTCCTCCCTCTGTCCTGTGCTCCTCCTCCTCCTGACCCTGTGCTCCTCCCTCTGTCCTGTGCTCCTCCTCCTGCCCCTGTGCTCCTCCCTCTGTCCTGTGCTCCTCCTCCTCCTGACCCTGTGCTCCTCCCTCTGTCCTGTGCTCCTCCTCCTCCTGACCCTGTGCTCCTCCCTCTGTCCTGTGCTCCTCCTCCTCCTGACCCTGTGCTCCTCCCTCTGTCCTGTGCTCCTCCTCCTCCTGACCCTGTGCTCCTCCCTCTGTCCTGTGCTCCTCCTCCTCCTGCCCTGTGCTCCTCCCTCTGTCCTGTGCTCCTCCTCCTCCTGACCCTGTGCTCCTCCCTCTGTCCTGTGCTCCTCCTCCTCCTGACCCTGTGCTCCTCCCTCTGTCCTGTGCTCCTCCTCCTCCTGCCCCTGTGCTCCTCCCTCTGTCCTGTGCTCCTCCTCCTCCTGCCCTGTGCTCCTCCCTCTGTCCTGTGCTCCTCCCTCTGTCCTGTGCTCCTCCTCCTCCTGCCCCTGTGCTCCTTCTCTTGTCCTGTGCTCTTCCTCCTCCTGCCCCTGTGCTCCTTCCTCTATGCTCCTCCCTCTGTCCTGTGCTCCTCCTCCTCCTGCCCCTGTGCTCCTCCCTCTGTCCTGTGCTCCTCCTCCTCCTGCCCCTGTGCTCCTTCCTCTATGCTCCTCCCTCTGTCCTGTGCTCTTCCTCCTCCTGCCCCTGTGCTCCTTCTCCTCCTCCTCCCGACCCTGTGCTCCTCCCTCTATGCTCCTCCTCCTGACCCTGTGCTCCTCCTCCTCCTGACCCTGTTCTCCTCCTCCTCCCGACCCTGTGCTCCCCCCTCTATGCTCCTCCTCCCGACCCTGTGCTCCTCCCTCTATGCTCCTCCTCCTGACCCTGTGCTCCTCCTCCTCCTGACCCTGTTCTCCTCCTCCTCCCGACCCTGTGCTCCCCCCTCTATGCTCCTCCTCCTGACCCTGTGCTCCTCACTCTGTCCTGTGCTTCTCCCTCTATGCTCCTTCTCTTGTCCTGTGCTCCTCCTCCTCCTGACCCTGTGCTCCTCCCTCTATGCTCCTCCTCCTGCCCCTGTGCTCCTCCCTCTGCCCCTGTGCTCCTCCCTCTATGCTCCTCCTCCTGACCCTGTGCTCCTCCCTCTATGCTCCTTCCTCTGTCCTGTGCTCCTCCCTCTATGCTCCTTCTCTTGTCCTGTGCTCCTCCCTCTATGCCCCTTCTCCTGTGCTGTGCTCCTCCCTCTATGCTCCTCCTCCTGCCCCTGTGCTCCTCCCTCTATGCTCCTCCCTCTGTCCTGTGCTCTTCCTCCTCCTGCCCCTGTGCTCCTTCCTCTATGCTCCTCCCTCTGTCCTGTGCTCTTCCTCCTCCTGCCCCTGTGCTCCTTCCTCTATGCTCCTCCTCCTGACCCTGTGCTCCTCCTCCTCCCGACCCTGTGCTCCTCCCTCTATGCTCCTCTTCCTGACCCTGTGCTCCTCCTCCTCCTGACCCTATGCTCCTCCTCCTGGCCCTGTGCTCCTCCTCCTCCCGACCCTGTGCTCCTCCCTCTATGCTCCTCCTCCTGACCCTGTGCTCCTCACTCTGTCCTGTGCTTCTCCCTCTATGCTCCTTCTCTTGTCCTGTGCTCCTCCTCCTCCTGACCCTGTGCTCCTCCCTCTATGCTCCTCCTCCTGACCCTGTGCTCCTCCCTCTATGCTCCTCCTCCTGCCCCTGTGCTCCTCCCTCTATGCTCCTCCTCCTGCCCCTGTGCTCCTTCCTCTGTCTTGTGCTCCTCCCTCTATGCTCCTTCTCTTGTCCTGTGCTCCTCCCTCTATGCCCCTTCTCCTGTGCTGTGCTCCTCCCTCTATGCTCCCCCTCCTGCCCCTGTGCTCCTCCCTCTATGCCCCTTCTCCTGTGCTGTGCTCCTCCCTCTATGCCCCTTCTCCTGTGCTGTGCTCCTCCCTCTATGCCCCTTCTCCTGTGCTGTGCTCCTCCCTCTATGCCCCTTCTCCTGTGCTGTGCTCCTCCCTCTATGCTCCTCCTCCTGCCCCTGTGCTCCTCCCTCTATGCCCCTTCTCCTGTGCTGTGCTCCTCCCTCTATGCCCCTTCTCCTGTGCTGTGCTCCTCCCTCTATGCCCCTTCTCCTGTGCTGTGCTCCTCCCTCTATGCCCCTTCTCCTGTGCTGTGCTCCTCCCTCTATGCCCCTTCTCCTGTGCTGTGCTCCTCCCTCTATGCCCCTTCTCCTGTGCTGTGCTCCTCCCTCTATGCTCCTTCTCCTGTGCTGTGCTCCTCCTCCTGACCCTGTGCTCCTCCCTCTATGTTCCTTCTCCTGTCCTGTGCTCCTCCTCCTGACCCTGTGCTCCTCCCTCTATGCTCTTTCTGACCCTGTGTTCCTCCCTCTATGCGCTTCCTCCCTCTATGCTCCTCCTCCTGACCCTGTGCTCCTCCCTTTATGCTCCTCCTCCTGACCCTGTGCTCCTCCCTCTATGCTCCTCCTCCTGACCCTATGCTCCTCCCTCTATGCTCCTCCTCCTGACCCTGTGCTCCCCCCTCTATGCTCCTTCTCCTATCCTGTGCTCCTCCCTCTATGTGCATCCTGTCCCTGTGCTCCTCCCTCTATACTCCTCCTGTCCCTTTGCTCCTCTCTCTATGCTCCTCCCACTGAACGCTGTGTCCACCTCCTCCTGACCCTGTGCTCCTCTCTTTTTGTTCCTCCTGTCCACTGTGCTCTTGCAGGAGAGCCGGGCACTATGCAGCCACTCTGTACAGGAGAGCCGGGCACTATGCAGCCACTCTGTACAGGAGAGCCGGGCACTATGCAGCGACTCTGTACAGGAGAGCCGAGCACTATGCAGCAACTCTGTACAGGAGAGCCAAGCACTATGCAGCCACTCTGTACAGGAGAGCCGAGCACTATGCAGCGACTCTGTACAGGAGAGCCGAGCACTATGCAGCAACTCTGTACAGGAGAGCCGAGCACTATGCAGCCACTCTGTACAGGAGAGCCGGGCACTATGCAACCACTCTGTACAGGAGAGCCGAGCACTATATAGCGACTCTGTACAGGAGAGCCAAGCACTATGCAGAGACTGTGTACAGGAGAGCCGGGCACTATGCAGCCACTCTGTACAGGAGAGCCGAGCACTATGCAGCTACTCTGTACAGGAGAGCCGGGCACTATGCAGAGACTGTGTACAGGAGAGCCGGGCACTATGCAGCGACTCTGTACAGGAGAGCCGGGCACTATGCAGCGACTCTGTACAGGAGAGCCAGGCACTATGCAGCCACTCTGTACAGGGGAGCCGGGCACTATGCAGCCACTCTGTACAGGGGAGCCGGGCACTATGCAGCGACTCTGTACAGGAGAGCCGGGCACTATGCAACCACTCTGTACAGGAGAGCCGAGCACTATATAGCGACTCTGTACAGGAGAGCCGAGCACTATGCAGAGACTGTGTACAGGAGAGCCGGGCACTATGCAGCCACTCTGTACAGGAGAGCCGGGCACTATGCAGAGACTGTGTACAGGAGAGCCGGGCACTATGCAGCCACTCTGTACAGGAGAGCCGAGCACTATGCAGCGACTCTGTACAGGAGAGCCGGGCACTATGCAACCACTCTGTACAGGAGAGCCGAGCACTATATAGCGACTCTGTACAGGAGAGCCGAGCACTATGCAGAGACTGTGTACAGGAGAGCCGGGCACTATGCAGCCACTCTGTACAGGAGAGCCGGGCACTATGCAGAGACTGTGTACAGGAGAGCCGAGCACTATGCAGCTACTCTGTACAGGAGAGCCGGGCACTATGCAGCCACTCTGTACAGGAGAGCCAAGCACTATGCAGTGACTCTGTACAGGAGAGCCAAGCACTATGCAGCGACTGTGTACAGGAGAGCCGGGCACTATGCAGCCACTCTGTACAGGAGAGCCGGGCACTATGCAGCGACTCTGTACAGGAGAGCCGAGCACTATGCAGCGACTGTGTACAGGAGAGCCGGGCACTATGCAGCCACTCTGTACAGGAGAGCCGGGCACTATGCAGCGACTCTGTACAGGAGAGCCGGGCACTATGCAGAGACTGTGTACAGGAGAGCCGGGCACTATGCAGCCACTCTGTACAGGAGAGCCGGGCACTATGCAGAGACTGTGTACAGGAGAGCCGGGCACTATGCAGCCACTCTGTACAGGAGAGCCGAGCACTATGCAGCTACTCTGTACAGGAGAGCCAGGCACTATGCAGTGACTCTGTACAGGAGAGCCGGGCACTATGCAGCGACTCTGTACAGGAGAGCCAGGCACTATGCAGCGACTCTGTACAGGAGAGCCGAGCACTATGCAACCACTCTGTACAGGAGAGCCGAGCACTATATAGCGACTCTGTACAGGAGAGCCGAGCACTATATAGCGACTCTGTACAGGAGAGCCGGGCACTATATAGCGACTCTGTACAGGAGAGCCGGGCGCTATGCAGAGACTCTGTACAGGAGAGCCGGGCACTATATTGCGACTCTGTACAGGAGAGCCGGGCACTATGCAGCGACTCTGTACAGGAGAGCCAGGCACTATGCAGAGACTCTGTACAGGAGAGCCGAGCACTATGCAGAGACTCTGTACAGGAGAGCCGGGCACTATGCAGCTACTCTGTACTGGAGAGCCGGGCACTATGCAGCGACTCTGTACAGGAGAGCCGGGCACTATGCAGCGACTCTGTACAGGAGAGCCGGGCACCATGCAGCCACTCTGTACAGGAGAGCCGGGCACTATGCAGCTACTCTGTACTGGAGAGCCGGGCACTATGCAGCGACTCTGTACAGGAGAGCCGGGCACTATGCAGCGACTCTGTACAGGAGAGCCGGGCACTATGCAGCGACTCTGTACAGGAGAGCCAGGCACTATGCAGTGACTCTGTACAGGAGAGCCGGCCACTATGCAGCCACTCTGTACAGGAGAGCTGGGCACTATGCAGCGGCTGTGTACAGGAGAGCCGGGCACTATGCAGCCACTCTGTACAGGAGAGCCGGGCACTATGCAGCCACTCTGTACAGGAGAGCCGGGCACTATGCAGCCACTCTGTACAGGAGAGCCGGGCACTATGCAGCCACTCTGTACAGGAGAGCCGGGCACTATGCAGCCACTCTGTACAGGAGAGCCGGGCACTATGCAGCCACTCTGTACAGGAGAGCCGGGCACTATGCAGCCACTCTGTACAGGAGAGCCGGGCACTATGCAGCCACTCTGTACAGGAGAGCCGGGCACTATGCAGCCACTCTGTACAGGAGAGCCGGGCACTATGCAGCCACTCTGTACAGGAGAGCCAAGCACTATGCAGCGACTCTGTACAGGAGAGCCGGGCACTATGCAGTGACTCTGTACAGGAGAGCTGGGCACTATGCAGCGACTCAGTACAGGAGAGCCGGGGCACTATGCAGCGACTCTGTACATGAGAGCCGGGCACTATGCAGCCACTCTGTACAGGAGAGCCAAGCACTATGCAGCGACTCTGTACAGGAGAGCCGGGCACTATGCAGCCACTCTGTACAGGAGAGCCGAGCACTATGCAGCCACTCTGTACAGGAGAGCCGGGCACTATGCAGCCACTCTGTACAGGAGAGCCGAGCACTATCCAGCGACTCTGTACAGGAGAGCCGGGCACTATGCAGCGACTCTGTACAGGAGAGCCGGGTACTATGCAGAGACTCAGTGCTGTGTGTTAAGTACCAGGACAAGAGAGTGGTCCTTGTATTAAAGGAAGAGAAGTCTCCAGCTGGACACAGAAAGTCAGTAGAGAACACCAGGATATCGTTTAGATAGACCACAACACAGGTATATAACAAGTCTCTAAAATTGTCATCGACAAATTCTTGAAAGACAGCAGGCGCATTGTAGTGTCCAAAGGGCATGACAAGATACTCAAAGTGCCCAACAATGAAGACCTTAGCTCCACGGAGGCAGTCAAAGAGTTTCGTGATCGAGGGTAGTGGGTAGCGGTTCTTCACGGTAACTTTATTGAGCCCACGATAGGCTCATGGCAGATCATGACTTGCACTTGTTCAAGACGCGGTTTCTCAAAGACCTCTGTAAACCGGATGCCAATCTGAGTGGCCAGAGAGATGAGATCACTCAGAGTAGACGGCAGGTCTTGTGCAGACAGTCTTTAATTTGTCTAGAAAGACCCTTTTTAAAGATTGCAACCAAGGTGGCTTCATTCCAGGCTAGCTCAGAAGCCAGGGTACGGAACTGAACCGCACGTCCCCTTGATGCAAGTTCAGCAGGGCGGTCTCAGTGTAAGACGCCCAAGCTGGTTTCTCAAAGACGGACCGCAACTCGAAGAAGGTGGTGATATTAGCCGTGACCGGGTTTTTCCTGTCCCAAAGGGGGGTAGCCCAAGCCAGGGCTTCCCGGAGAGGAGGCTGATGATGAAAGCCACTTTAGACTGTTCTGAGATGAACTACATAGGAATGAGTTCAATGTGCAAGGAGCACTGAGTGATAAAGCCCCTGCACAACTTGGGGTCTCCATCATACTGGTAAGGCAAGGAGAGTCTCAGCTTGGGTTCTGTGGAAGGCCGAAAAACCGGAGTAGCAGAAGGAACCGCAGGAACTTGAGGGTGCTGTTGAGTAGCCATCACTTGCTGCAACATGGTGGCGACTTGTCCGAGTTGCTGATCTTGCATGGCAATCTGCTGGGACTGCTGGGTCATGATGGTGGTGAGTTCAACTAGGCCACATAGCGGAACCTTGGCGGCATCCATGGCCGGATCTTACTGTCAGAAACCAGGGGTACTGGACCACCGCGGACGATGACTTACGCCCACAACTAGGACCAGAGTCTAAGTGGCGGCCAAGGCCAGAATCATAAGGCAAACTTGTGGTCGGGGACAGGCAGGATGTCAAGACAGGCAGCACAGGATCAGAATTGGGGAAATAGGAGCAGGTCAGGACAGGCAGCACAGGATCAGAATTGGGGAAATAGGAGCAGGTCAGGACAGGCAGCACAGGATCGGAGTCAGGAACAGGATTGAGGTCACAAAGGAAAATCGGGATAATCGCAAAGGGCATGGAACAAAGCTTTCTCGTTGTGCATAGAAGCACAAAGATTCGGCAGGGCTGAGTATTTATAGGTTGTCATGTGGGCAGCGCCAATTAGTGGTTCACTAGCCCTTTAATTTTCAGATGGTGGAAACGCGCGCTGGAGCACAGCTAGGTAAGTGAGGCTGCTGGCGTGAGGGGGCACATGGGTGCGCCTGTGACACGGAACATGGGTCGCAGGAGCACATGTGACAATGCTTCATGATTTTTGGTGTGTTTGTCTCCCGTGGAAGGAGCTGGACACAAGATAACAGTGGATAATTTGTACTATACACAATCCATTATGCATCATCCTTGGGGTCCACCTGTGGGGTTAAAATGTTCATTATACCCCTAGATTAATTCATGGAGGGGTGGAGTTTCTAAAATAGGGTCAGTTTTCAGGGGTTTTTACTGTTCTGATCCCTGAGGGCATCTTCAAATGCTTCATGATGCCAAAAAATATTAAAAAATTTAAATGTCTGTGCTCCAAATGCCATTCTCTTCTGAGCCCTGCCCTGTCTAACAAACTACAACTTCTCACGAGAAAACAATCTCAATCACAGGGGAATCTGGTCCAATCTGAGCCTTAACGTACAAACAGGCTGCGTCCTGAATGGGTTAATGAGGACCCAGGGTTCCCATTTACTAATGGACCCAATCCAGAGGAGTGGACGGGGGCCACCAATGACGGGGGAGAATGGATAACAGGACGATTGTGGGAGTAATAGCATCACATCATCTCATTAGCAAAAATAGAAGCTGGGGCGCCTATAGTGTCCCCAGGGGTGACATCGTTTTTTTTGGAGATGTTCAGCAGCTTTTAGGAATGGGTCATCCGCCTCAAGTCAGGTTGAAATTGGGTCATTCATTACCTGGATGGTTTCCTTTTAGTCTCTGCAGAATCCTTGAGGTTTCGTCACTTTGCAGATTATTTCGGCATCCCCCCCGAGAAGACCCAGGGTCGTGTCCAACGCATGACTTTTTAGGGCTTTTTGATTGATTCAACAAACATGACCCTTGGGTTCAAACGCCACGTGTGCCACCGGCCTGTTTTTGGCCCGCTTTAAAGCAGTCCGTTAAAAAACGCATCCATTTTTGACAGTTTTTTCCAATTCTCTTAATGAGGATAATTCAAAAATGGACAAAAACTGTCAAAAAAACGGATGCGTTTTTTTTTTTAACATACTGCTTATAAACGGCACAAAACACCCCGTGTGTCGCCGGCCTTAGCCTTCCAGCTGTGATTGTTAAGGGGATGAGGAAACGATCCGGTCTGTAGAGACTCCCCCCGGCCCAGTTCTTTGTCGCAGCGCTTATGCTCGGCCGCAGTAGACGTTTGCTCCTCGCGTTTCCAGTCTTTGCTGTGTAGTTTTGCGGATTAGTGAGATGGTGGCAGCGTCCAGGCAGGCGCTCGCGGGTCTTGGAGGTGAGGATGTTTGGTTATCAGGGGTTTGGTTATGAGTGGGGCGGCCCCTTCTGCCCAGTCCGGTTGCTAAGTGACTTCATCTCTCAGCGTCCAAAAGCCCCCCCAGCCTTTGTGCGATACAGATGGGTCAGGACGCCAGTGAGAGGGGCCTTATTCCTCTTGTACGGGGGTCGGAGCAGAGTGTAGGGGCACAATGTCCTCCTAGGAGCCAGTGGTGGAATCTTTGACCCTCTAAGGATTTATTACAGATCACCTGACGGATCAAATAAGAGGTGGAACAGTAACATTGGTACAGCCTGCATCTGGCGCCCCCTGCACACTACACAGGTAACTTCACATACTACACCGCACGCCCTGCACAGAGCAGAGCACACCGCACGCCCTGCACAGAGCAGAGCACACCGCACGCCCTGCACAGAGCAGAGCACACCGCACGCCCTGCACAGAGCAGAGCACACCGCACGCCCTGCACAGAGCAGAGCACACCGCACGCCCTGCACAGAGCAGAGCACACCGGACGCCCTGCACAGAGCAGAGCACACCGGACGCCCTGCACAGAGCAGAGCACACCGGACGCCCTGCACAGAGCAGAGCACACCGCACGCCCTGCACAGAGCAGAGCACACCGCACGCCCTGCACAGAGCAGAGCACACCGGACGCCCTGCACAGAGCAGAGCACACCGGACGCCCTGCACAGAGCAGAGCACACCGGACGCCCTGCACAGAGCAGAGCACACCGCACGCCCTGCACAGAGCAGAGCACACCGCACGCCCTGCACAGAGCAGAGCACACCGCACGCCCTGCACAGAGCAGAGCACACCGCACGCCCTGCACAGAGCAGAGCACACCGCACGCCCTGCACAGAGCAGAGCACACCGCACGCCCTGCACAGAGCAGAGCACACCGCACGCCCTGCACAGAGCAGAGCACACCGCACGCCCTGCACAGAGCAGAGCACACCGCACGCCCTGCACAGAGCAGAGCACACCGCACGCCCTGCACAGAGCAGAGCACACCGCACGCCCTGCACAGAGCAGAGCACACCGCACGCCCTGCACAGAGCAGAGCACACCGCACGCCCTGCACAGAGCAGAGCACACCGCACGCCCTGCACAGAGCAGAGCACACCGCACGCCCTGCACAGAGCAGAGCACACCGCACGCCCTGCACAGAGCAGAGCACACCGGACGCCCTGCACAGAGCAGAGCACACCGGACGCCCTGCACAGAGCAGAGCACACCGCACGCCCTGCACAGAGCAGAGCACACCGCACGCCCTGCACAGAGCAGAGCACACCGGACGCCCTGCACAGAGCAGAGCACACCGGACGCCCTGCACAGAGCAGAGCACACCGGACGCCCTGCACAGAGCAGAGCACACCGGACGCCCTGCACAGAGCAGAGCACACCGGACGCCCTGCACAGAGCACACCGGACGCCCTGCACAGAGCACACCGGACACCCTGCACAGAGCACACAGGACACCCTGCACATAGTACACAGGACCCTGCACAGAGCACACAGGACACCCGGCACATAGCACACAGGACACCCGGCACAGAGCACACAGGACACCCTGCACAGAGCACACAGGACACCCTGCACATAGCACACAGGACACCCTGCACATAGCACACAGGACACCCTGCACATAGTACACAGGACACCCTGCACATAGTACACAGGACACCCTGCACATAGTACACAGGACACCGCACATAGCACACAGGACACCCTGCACATAGTACACAGGACACTGCACATAGTACACAGGACACCCTGCACATAGTACACAGGACACCCTGCACATAGTACACAGGACACCCTGCACATAGTACACAGGACACCCTGCACATAGTACACAGGACACCCTGCACATAGCACACCGGACACCCTGCACATAGCACACCCTGCACTGTTGGCTCCAGGGGCGGCTTGTGGGACCCTGACCATCTCCCAGTATCTACAGGAAGTATGTGCCCCCTATGTATCCATCAGCTGAGCCCCGGAGAGTGATGGGTCCTGATATGTTGGGCTTGTGCTCAGTCACAGGACACAGATATTTGTAATATTTAATATTCGGAGATGATTTCATGATTTGATTGGAGCGGTCGGTGCAGACTGTGTCCTGCAGGCGTCGCTGTCTCCTCCCTCTTCTGCAGGACACATCAGATGATTGACAAGCAATAATCACAAACAATCTCAAGACAAATGGGCGGATCCTTGTAGACAGACTCCTCCCCCTTCACAACCAGCGCCTTTCTCCTGTGTGACTGTTGAAGAGATATTCACGACCCGAAACTGCAGGAAATCACAAGCACGTTATAGGGGGGTCCACAGTAATGTACAGAGGGGGGGGGGGGGTCTGCTGGGGGGGGGGCAGCAGCTGTAATGCACACTGTGGGGGAAGGGGAAGCTGTACTGTATGCAGGGGGGGTAGCTGTGCCGTATGCAAGGGGGGGGGGGTAGCTGTGCCGTATGCAGGGGCGGGGGTAGCTGTGCCAGATGCAGGGGCGGGGGTAGCTGTGCCAGATGCAGGGGCGGGGGTAGCTGTGCCAGATGCAGGGGCGGGGGTAGCTGTGCCAGATGCAGGGGCGGGGGTAGCTGTGCCAGATGCAGGGGCGGGGGTAGCTGTGCCAGATGCAGGGGCGGGGGTAGCTGTGCCAGATGCAGGGGCGGGGGTAGCTGTGCCAGATGCAGGGGCGGGGGTAGCTGTGCCAGATGCAGGGGCGGGGGTAGCTGTGCCGTATGCAGGGGGGGGGGTAGCTGTGCCGTATGCAGGGGGGGGGGGTAGCTGTGCCGTATGCAGGGGGGTAGCTGTGCCGTATGCAGGGGGGTAGCTGTGCCGTATGCAGGGGGGTAGCTGTGCCGTATGCAGGGGGGTAGCTGTGCCGTATGCAGGGGGGTAGCTGTGCCGTATGCAGGGGGGTAGCTGTGCCGTATGCAGGGGGGTAGCTGTGCCGTATGCAGGGGGGTAGCTGTGTTGTATGCAGGGGGGTAGCTGTGCTGTATGCAGGGGGGTAGCTGTGCTGTACGTAGGGGGGTAGCTGTGCTGTATGCAGGGGGGTAGCTGTGCTGTATGCAGGGGGGTAGCTGTGCTGTATGCAGGGGGGTAGCTGTGCTGTATGCAGGGGGGTAGCTGTGCTGTATGTAGGGGGGTAGCTGTGCTGTATGTAGGGGGGTAGCTGTGCTGTATGTAGGGGGGTAGCTGTGCTGTATGTAGGGGGGTAGCTGTGCTGTACGTAGGGGGGTAGCTGTGCTGTACGTAGGGGGGTAGCTGTGCTGTACGTAGGGGAGTAGCTGTGCTGTACGTAGGGGGGTAGCTGTGCTGTACGTAGGGGGGGTAGCTGTGCTGTACGTAGGGGGGTAGCTGTGCCGTATGCAGGGGGGTAGCTGTGCCGTATGCAGGGGGGTAGCTGTGTTGTATGCAGGGGGGTAGCTGTGCTGTATGCAGGGGGGTAGCTGTGCTGTACGTAGGGGGGTAGCTGTGCTGTACGTAGGGGGGTAGCTGTGCTGTACACTGGGCAGGGGGGATGGGGGTCACTTACCTGGATCTTGTGCTCGCCCATCAAACTGCTGCAGGAAGAGAACAAACACAAGTTATGTACAGGGGGTCAATCCCCCTAGAGGCAGCCGGCCCCTCCCCCACCCAATATCCAGCGGACCCCGCACAGGCCCCATACCAGGCTGAGGGGGCTCACGGGGGCCAGGTCTTTCTTCTCCTTGGGGGGCGGCACATGTTTGTGGTCTTGTGCAGTCGCTTCAGGATTTGCTGCAGAACTGTAAACCAAAAGAAAAGATGAGCAGGAAAAGTAGTCACAGCCCCGCCCCCTCCAGGCTCCGCCCACGGGATTTATCTTCATCGAGGGGCTGAATCTCCCGGTCACTTACCTGTCCGGCAGGAGGGGCTGCGATAATTCTCCTGCACCGCGAGCGCACAACGCGGATCTACGACACAAACAATCACTGATGATGTCATAACTAACATACGACAAGTGGGAGGAGACTAGCGATGCCACCGGTGTAATATGTGATGTGGGAGGAGACTAGTGATGCCACCAGTGTAATATGTGATGTGGGAGGAGACTAGTGATGCCACCAGTGTAATATGTGATGTGGGAGGAGACTAGTGATGCCACCAGTGTAATATGTGATGTGGGAGGAGACTAGTGATGCCACCAGTGTAATATGTGATGTGGGAGGAGACTAGTGATGTCACCAGTGTAATATGTGATGTGGGAGGAGACTAGTGATGTCACCAGTGTAATATGTGATGTGGGAGGAGACTAGTGATGCCACCAGTGTAATATGTGATGTGGGAGGAGACTAGTGATGCCACCAGTGTAATATGTGATGTGGGAGGAGACTAGTGATGCCACCAGTGTAATATGTGATGTGGGAGGAGACTAGTGATGTCACCGGTGTAATATGTGATGTGGGAGGAGACTAGTGATGTCACCGGTGTAATATGTGATGTGGGAGGAGACTAGTGATGTCACCAGTGTAATATGTGATGTGGGAGGAGACTAGTGATGCCACCAGTGTAATATGTGATGTGGGAGGAGACTAGTGATGCCACCAGTGTAATATGTGATGTGGGAGGAGACTAGTGATGCCACCAGTGTAATATGTGATGTGGGAGGAGACTAGTGATGCCACCAGTGTAATATGTGATGTGGGAGGAGACTAGTGATGCCACCAGTGTAATATGTGATGTGGGAGGAGACTAGTGATGCCACCAGTGTAATATGTGATGTGGGAGGAGACTAGTGATGCCACCAGTGTAATATGTGATGTGGGAGGAGACTAGTGATGCCACCAGTGTAATATGTGATGTGGGAGGAGACTAGTGATGCCACCAGTGTAATATGTGATGTGGGAGGAGACTAGTGATGTCACCAGTGTAATATGTGATGTGGGAGGAGACTAGTGATGTCACCAGTGTAATATGTGATGTGGGAGGAGACTAGTGATGCCACCAGTGTAATATGTGATGTGGGAGGAGACTAGTGATGTCACCAGTGTAATATGTGATGTGGGAGGAGACTAGTGATGCCACCAGTGTAATATGTGATGTGGGAGGAGACTAGTGATGCCACCAGTGTAATATGTGATGTGGGAGGAGACTAGTGATGTCACCAAAGTAATATGTGATGTGGGAGGAGACTAGTGATGTCACCAGTGTAATATGTGATGTGGGAGGAGACTAGTGATGTCACCAGTGTAATATGTGATGTGGGAGGAGACTAGTGATGTCACCAGTGTAATATGTGATGTGGGAGGAGACTAGTGATGCCACCAGTGTAATATGTGATGTGGGAGGAGACTAGTGATGCCACCAGTGTAATATGTGATGTGGGAGGAGACTAGTGATGCCACCAGTGTAATATGTGATGTGGGAGGAGACTAGTGATGCCACCAGTGTAATATGTGATGTGGGAGGAGACTAGTGATGCCACCAGTGTAATATGTGATGTGGGAGGAGACTAGTGATGCCACCAGTGTAATATGTGATGTGGGAGGAGACTAGTGATGCCACCAGTGTAATATGTGATGTGGGAGGAGACTAGTGATGCCACCAGTGTAATATGTGATGTGGGAGGAGACTAGTGATGCCACCAGTGTAATATGTGATGTGGGAGGAGACTAGTGATGTCACCAGTGTAATATGTGATGTGGGAGGAGACTAGTGATGCCACCAGTGTAATATGTGATGTGGGAGGAGACTAGTGATGCCACCAGTGTAATATGTGATGTGGGAGGAGACTAGTGATGTCACCAAAGTAATATGTGATGTGGGAGGAGACTAGTGATGTCACCGGTGTAATATGTGATGTGGGAGGAGACTAGTGATGTCACCAGTGTAATATGTGATGTGGGAGGAGACTAGTGATGTCACCAGTGTAATATGTGATGTGGGAGGAGACTAGTGATGCCACCAGTGTAATATGTGATGTGGGAGGAGACTAGTGATGCCACCAGTGTAATATGTGATGTGGGAGGAGACTAGTGATGCCACCAGTGTAATATGTGATGTGGGAGGAGACTAGTGATGCCACCAGTGTAATATGTGATGTGGGAGGAGACTAGTGATGCCACCAGTGTAATATGTGATGTGGGAGGAGACTAGTGATGCCACCAGTGTAATATGTGATGTGGGAGGAGACTAGTGATGCCACCAGTGTAATATGTGATGTGGGAGGAGACTAGTGATGCCACCAGTGTAATATGTGATGTGGGAGGAGACTAGTGATGTCACCAGTGTAATATATGATGTGGGAGGAGACTAGTGATGTCACCAGTGTAATATATGATGTGGGAGGAGACTAGTGATGTCACCAGTGTAATATATGATGTGGGAGGAGACTAGTGATGTCACCAGTGTAATATATGATGTGGGAGGAGACTAGTGATGTCACCAGTGTAATATGTGATGTGGGAGGAGACTGGTGATGTCACCAGTGTAATATGTGATGTGGGAGGAGACTAGTGATGTCACCAGTGTAATATGTGATGTGGGAGGAGACTAGTGATGTCACCGGTGTAATATATGATGTGGGAGGAGACTAGTGATGTCACCAGTGTAATATATGATGTGTGGGAGGAGACTAGTGATGTCACCGGTGTAATATATGATGTGGGAGGAGACTAGTGATGCCACCAGTGTAATATATGATGTGTGGGAGGAGACTAGTGATGTCACCGGTGTAATATATGATGTGGGAGGAGACTAGTGATGCCACCAGTGTAATATATGATGTGGGAGGAGACTAGTGATGTCACCAGTGTAATATATGATGTGGGAGGAGACTAGTGATGTCACCAGTGTAATATATGATGTGGGAGGAGACTAGTGATGTCACCGGTGTAATATATGATGTGTGGGAGGAGACTAGTGATGTCACTGTTATATAGATATGACGTAATGTGAATTCCTCACCTGGTGCACAGGGCCCATGTCAGCAATGCGATGGCTGAAAGTAAGAGGACCCCCGTGATTGTCAGGACCACCATGAACCAGATGTCCGGCTGCCAGTACTCCAGCGTCTTATTGATGATTCTCGTCTGCTTCTCTGGGGCCTGGAGGGAAGAGAAAAGAAATGGTGGATCCCCTCCCCCACTGCGGCCACCATCACCAGACAACCTGGGCCCACCATCACCAGACAACCTGGGCCCACCATCACCAGACAACCTGGGCCCACCATCACCAGACAACCTGGGGCCACCATCACCAGACAACCTGGGGCCACCATCACCAGACAACCTGGGCCCACCATCACCAGACAACCTGGGCCCACCATCACCAGACAACCTGGGCCCACCATCACCAGACAACCTGGGCCCACCATCACCAGACAACCTGGGGCCACCATCACCAGACAACCTGGGGCCACCATCACCAGACAACCTGGGGCCACCATCACCAGACAACCTGGGCCCACCATCACCAGACAACCTGGGGCCACCATCACCAGACAACCTGGGGCCACCATCACCAGACAACCTGGGGCCACCATCACCAGACAACCTGGGGCCACCATCACCAGACAACCTGGGGCCACCATCACCAGACAACCTGGGGCCACCATCACCAGACAACCTGGGCCCACCATCACCAGACAACCTGGGCCCACCATCACCAGACAACCTGGGCCCACCATCACCAGACAACCTGGGCCCACCATCACCAGACAACCTGGGCCCACCATCACCAGACAACCTGGGCCCACCATCACCAGACAACCTGGGCCCACCATCACCACGCAACCTGGGGCCACCATCACCACGCAACCTGGGGCCACCATCACCACGCAACCTGGGGCCACCATCACCAGACAACCTGGGGCCACCATCACCAGACAACCTGGGGCCACCATCACCAGACAACCTGGGGCCACCATCACCACACAACCTGGGGCCACCATCACCAGACAACCTGGGGCCACCATCACCAGACAACCTGGGGCCACCATCACCAGACAACCTGGGGCCACCATCACCACACAACCTGGGGCCATCATCACCACACAACCTGGGCCCACCATCACCACACAACCTGGGGCCATCATCACCACACAACCTGGGGCCATCATCACCACACAACCCAGGGCCCAAGCCCATAAGATATGTACTGGGCTCCTGCATGTAGGTGCTCACCGGGGTGGTCCTGATGGTTGTTGGCTGTGTTGTGGTCCAGGGGATGACGGTTATGAACACGGTGGCCGTGGTGGTGAACACTGGTGAGACCGAACTGTCCGTCACCTGGACCAGGAGCTCGTAGTTTACAGGATCCATCAGACCGTCGGGGTTATAGGAGAAGGCGTTGTGCTGCACGCTGGCCCCAGTCATACGGAAGCGTCCGTTAATGTTACCTGCAACACACACAGCAGCACAGATCAATCCATATCTCCCCCACCGTATATGTATATCATTCATCACTACCCTGTACATACCTGCACATAGGGGGCAGTATTATAGTAGTTATATTCCTGTACATAGGGGGCAGTATTATAGTAGTTATATTCCTGTACATAGGGGGCAGTATTATAGTAGTTATATTCCTGTACATAGGGGGCAGTATTATAGTAGTTATATTCCTGTACATAGGAGGCAGGATTATAGTAGTTATATTCCTGTACATAGGGGGCAGCATTATAGTAGTTATATTCTTGTATATAGGGGGCAGTATTATAGTAGTTATATCCCTGTACATAGGGGGCAGTATTATAGTAGTTATATTCCTGTACATAGGAGGCAGTATTATAGTAGTTATATTCCTGTACATAGGGGGCAGTATTATAGTAGTTATATTCCTGTACATAGGGGGCAGTATTATAGTAGTTATATTCTTGTACATAGGAGGCAGGATTATAGTAGTTATATTCTTGTACATAGGGGACAGTATTATAGTAGTTATATTCCTGTACATAGGGGCAGTATTATAGTAGTTATATTCTTGTACATAGGGGGCGGTATTATAGTAGTTATATTCTTGTACATAGGGGGCGGTATTATAGTAGTTATATTCCTGTACATAGGGGGCAGTATTATAGTAGTTATATTCCTGTACATACGGGGCAGTATTATAGTAGTTATATACCTGTACATAGGGGGCAGTATTATAGTAGTTATATTCTTGTACATAGGGGGCGGTATTATAGTAGTTATATTCTTGTACATAGGGGGCGGTATTATAGTAGTTATATTCTTGTACATAGGGGGCAGTATTATAGTAGTTATATTCCTGTACATAGGAGGCAGTATTATAGTAGTTATATTCCTGTACATAGGGGGCAGTATTATAGTAGTTATATTCCTGTACACAGGGGGCAGTATTATAGTAGTTATATTCCTGTACATAGGGGGCAGTATTATAGTAGTTATATTCCTGTACATAGGGGGCAGTATTACAGTAGTTATATTCTTGTACATAGGAGGCAGTATTATAGTAGTTATATTCTTGTACATAGGGGGCAGTATTATAGTAGTTATATTCCTGTACATAGGGGGCAGTATTATAGTAGTTATATTCCTGTACATAGGGGGCAGTATTATAGTAGTTATATTCCTGTACATAGGGGGCAGTATTATAGTAGTTATATTCTTGTACATAGGGGCAGTATTATAGTAGTTATATTCTTGTACATAGGGGCAGTATTATAGTAGTTATATTCCTGTACATAGGGGGCAGTATTATAGTAGTTATATTCCTGTACATAGGGGGCAATATTATAGTAGTTATATTCTTGTACATAGGGGCAGTATTATAGTAGTTATATTCTTGTACATAGGGGCAGTATTATAGTAGTTATATTCCTGTACATAGGGGGCAGTATTATAGTAGTTATATTCCTGTACATAGGGGGCAGTATTATAGTAGTTATATTCTTGTACATAGGGGCAGTATTATAGTAGTTATATTCTTGTACATAGGGGGCAGTATTATAGTAGTTATATTCCTGTACATAGGGGGCAGTATTATAGTAGTTATATTCCTGTACATAGGGGGCAGTATTATAGTAGTTATATTCCTGTACATAGGGGGCAGTATTATAGTAGTTATATTCCTGTACATAGGGGGCAGTATTATAGTAGTTATATTCCTGTACATAGGGGCAGTATTATAGTAGTTATATTCCTGTACATAGGGGGCAGTATTATAGTAGTTATATTCCTGTACATAGGGGGCAGTATTATAGTAGTTATATTCTTGTACATAGGAGGCAGTATTATAGTAGTTATATTCCTGTACATAGGGGGCAGTATTATAGTAGTTATATTCCTGTACATAGGGGGCAGTATTATAGTAGTTATATTCCTGTACATAGGGGGCAGTATTATAGTAGTTATATTCTTGTACATAGGGGGCAGTATTATAGTAGTTATATTCCTGTACATAGGGGGCAGTATTATAGTAGTTATATTCCTGTACATAGGGGGCAGTATTATAGTAGTTATATTCCTGTACATAGGGGGCAGTATTATAGTAGTTATATTCTTGTACATAGGGGCAGTATTATAGTAGTTATATTCCTGTACATAGGGGGCAGTATTATAGTAGTTATATTCCTGTACATAGGAGGCAGTATTATAGCAGTTATATCCCTGTACATAGGGGGCAGTATTATAGTAGTTATATTCCTGTACATAGGGGGCAGTATTATAGTAGTTATATTCTTGTACATAGGGGGCAGTATTATAGTAGTTATATACTTGTACATAGGGGGCAGTATTATAGTAGTTATATTCCTGTACATAGGGGGCAGTATTATAGTAGTTATATTCCTGTACATAGGGGCAGTATTATAGTAGTTATATTCCTGTACATAGGGGGCAGTATTATAGTAGTTATATTCCTGTACATAGGGGCAGTATTATAGTAGTTATATTCCTGTACATAGGGGCAGTATTATAGTAGTTATATTCCTGTACATAGGGGGCAGTATTATAGTAGTTATATTCCTGTACATAGGGGGCAGTATTATAGTAGTTATATACTTGTACATAGGGGGCAGTATTATAGTAGTTATATTCCTGTACATAGGGGGCAGTATTATAGTAGTTATATACTTGTACATAGGGGGCAGTATTATAGTAGTTATATTCCTGTACATAGGGGGCAGTATTATAGTAGTTATATTCCTGTACATAGGGGCAGTATTATAGTAGTTATATTCCTGTACATAGGGGGCAGTATTATAGTAGTTATATTCCTGTACATAGGGGGCAGTATTATAGTAGTTATATTCCTGTACATAGGGGGCAGTATTATAGTAGTTATATCCTTGTACATAGGGGGCAGTATTATAGTAGTTATATTCCTGTACATAGGGGGCAGTATTATAGTAGTTATATTCCTGTACATAGGGGGCAGTATTATAGTAGTTATAGTCATGTACATAGGGGGCAGTATTATAGTAGTTATATTCTTGTACATAGGGGGCAGTATTATAGTAGTTATATCCTTGTACATAGGGGGCAGTATTATAGTAGTTATATTCCTGTACATAGGGGGCAGTATTATAGTAGTTATATTCTTGTACATAGGGGGCCGTATTATAGTAGTTATATCCCTGTACATAGGGGGCAGTATTATAGTAGTTATATTCTTGTACATAGGAGGCAGTATTATAGTAGTTATATTCTTGTACATAGGGGGCAGTATTATAGTAGTTATATTCCTGTACATAGGGGGCAGTATTATAGTAGTTATATTCCTGTACATAGGGGGCAGTATTATAGTAGTTATATTCCTGTACATAGGGGGCAGTATTATAGTAGTTATATTCTTGTACATAGGGGCAGTATTATAGTAGTTATATTCCTGTACATAGGGGGCAGTATTATAGTAGTTATATTCCTGTACATAGGAGGCAGTATTATAGCAGTTATATCCCTGTACATAGGGGGCAGTATTATAGTAGTTATATTCCTGTACATAGGGGGCAGTATTATAGTAGTTATATTCTTGTACATAGGGGGCAGTATTATAGTAGTTATATACTTGTACATAGGGGGCAGTATTATAGTAGTTATATTCCTGTACATAGGGGGCAGTATTATAGTAGTTATATTCCTGTACATAGGGGCAGTATTATAGTAGTTATATTCCTGTACATAGGGGGCAGTATTATAGTAGTTATATTCTTGTACATAGGGGGCAGTATTATAGTAGTTATATTCTTGTACATAGGGGGCAGTATTATAGTAGTTATATTCCTGTACATAGGGAGCAGTATTATAGTAGTTATATTCCTGTACATAGGGGGCAGTATTATAGTAGTTATATTCTTGTACATAGGGGGCAGTATTATAGTAGTTATATTCCTGTACATAGGGGGCAGTATTATAGTAGTTATATTCTTGTACATAGGGGGCAGTATTATAGTAGTTATATTCCTGTACATAGGGGGCAGTATTATAGTAGTTATATTCCTGTACATAGGGGGCAGTATTATAGTAGTTATAGTCATGTACATAGGGGGCAGTATTATAGTAGTTATATTCTTGTACATAGGGGGCAGTATTATAGTAGTTATATTCCTGTACATAGGGGGCAGTATTATAGTAGTTATATTCTTGTACATAGGGGGCCGTATTATAGTAGTTATATCCCTGTACATAGGGGGCAGTATTATAGTAGTTATATTCTTGTACATAGGGGGCAGTATTATAGTAGTTATATTCCTGTACATAGGGGGCAGTATTATAGTAGTTATATTCTTGTACATAGGGGGCCGTATTATAGTAGTTATATCCCTGTACATAGGGGGCAGTATTATAGTAGTTATATTCTTGTACATAGGAGGCAGTATTATAGTAGTTATATTCTTGTACATAGGGGGCAGTATTATAGTAGTTATATTCCTGTACATAGGGGGCAGTATTATAGTAGTTATATTCCTGTACATAGGGGGCAGTATTATAGTAGTTATATTCCTGTACATAGGGGGCAGTATTATAGTAGTTATATCCCTGTACATAGGGGGCAGTATTATAGTAGTTATATCCCTGTACATAGGGGGCAGTATTATAGTAGTTATATTCTTGTACATAGGGGGCAGTATTATAGTAGTTATATTCTTGTACATAGGGGGCAGTATTATAGTAGTTATATTCTTGTACATAGGGGGCAGTATTATAGTAGTTATATTCCTGTACATAGGGGGCAGTATTATAGTAGTTATATTCTTGTACATAGGGGCAGTATTATAGTAGTTATATTCCTGTACATAGGGGGCAGTATTATAGTAGTTATATTCCTGTACATAGGAGGCAGTATTATAGCAGTTATATCCCTGTACATAGGGGGCAGTATTATAGTAGTTATATTCCTGTACATAGGGGGCAGTATTATAGTAGTTATATTCTTGTACATAGGGGGCAGTATTATAGTAGTTATATACTTGTACATAGGGGGCAGTATTATAGTAGTTATATTCCTGTACATAGGGGGCAGTATTATAGTAGTTATATTCCTGTACATAGGGGCAGTATTATAGTAGTTATATTCCTGTACATAGGGGGCAGTATTATAGTAGTTATATTCTTGTACATAGGGGGCAGTATTATAGTAGTTATATTCCTGTACATAGGGGGCAGTATTATAGTAGTTATATTCCTGTACATAGGGGCAGTATTATAGTAGTTATATTCCTGTACATAGGGGGCAGTATTATAGTAGTTATATACTTGTACATAGGGGGCAGTATTATAGTAGTTATATTCCTGTACATAGGGGGCAGTATTATAGTAGTTATATACTTGTACATAGGGGGCAGTATTATAGTAGTTATATTCCTGTACATAGGGGGCAGTATTATAGTAGTTATATACTTGTACATAGGGGGCAGTATTATAGTAGTTATATTCCTGTACATAGGGGGCAGTATTATAGTAGTTATATACTTGTACATAGGGGGCAGTATTATAGTAGTTATATTCCTGTACATAGGGGGCAGTATTATAGTAGTTATATTCCTGTACATAGGGGCAGTATTATAGTAGTTATATTCCTGTACATAGGGGGCAGTATTATAGTAGTTATATACTTGTACATAGGGGGCAGTATTATAGTAGTTATATTCCTGTACATAGGGGGCAGTATTATAGTAGTTATATACTTGTACATAGGGGGCAGTATTATAGTAGTTATATTCCTGTACATAGGGGGCAGTATTATAGTAGTTATATTCCTGTACATAGGGGCAGTATTATAGTAGTTATATTCCTGTACATAGGGGGCAGTATTATAGTAGTTATATTCTTGTACATAGGAGCAGTATTATAGTAGTTATATTCTTGTACATAGGGGGCAGTATTATAGTAGTTATATACTTGTACATAGGGGGCAGTATTATAGTAGTTATATTCCTGTACATAGGGGGCAGTATTATAGTAGTTATATACTTGTACATAGGGGGCAGTATTATAGTAGTTATATTCCTGTACATATGGGGCAGTATTATAGTAGTTATATTCCTGTACATAGGGGGCAGTATTATAGTGAGAATTATGCTAATTAGGATCTTTGCTGTCAGTTGGAAAAGACATCCTGACTCCGCCCATCTGACAGGAAAGAACTGGAAATAATGAGATTGATGCTTGTGAATGGAGAATAGAGAAAAAACATCAAATGTTCCAGAATCATTGGAATAATTTCTATTCAAGAATTCAAAGAATTGGGAGTGGAGAATGGAGATAACGGCTGCTCGCTAAGCTCCACCCACAAATCCCAAAATGCTGGAAAAATGTCAGGACGGGGCGAGATTTCTCCTGCAGCCGGAAAGTCCAAGTTCATTATAAGAGGTTTTAATAAAAAACTATCGCCCATCAGATTGGTCTTTGGTTGTATAAGGGGGGGGGGGGGGGGGGGGCGGAGCTTCCATTTGTTTAAACAAGATTTATTATGTTATGTTGTGGTTACATAATAGATGGAATGATATCGTGAGACACAAAATAAACTGCATCACACAGTGGGGCAGATTTACTTACCCGGTCCATTCGCGATCCAGCGGCGCGTTCTCTGCGGTGGATTCGGGTCCGGCCGGTATTCACTAAGGTAGTTCCTCCGCCGTCCACCAGGTGGCGCTGCTGCGCTGAAGTTCCCCGGAGGCGCGCTGGAATGCCCTGAAATTCCCTGGCCTATTCCTGGTGAAGGTAAGTGTAATTTTCGCGACACATTTTCGGGTTTTAAATGAGGCGGTTTTTCCGAATCCGTCGGGTTTTCGTTCGGCTACGCCCCCGATTTCCGTCGCGTGTATGCCAGCGCCGATGCGCCACAATCCGATCGTGTGCGCCAAAATCCCGGGGCAATTCAGGTACAATCGGCGCAAATCGGAAATATTCGGGTAACACGTCGGGAAACCGCGAATCGGGCCATTTGTAAATGACCCCCAATGATTTTTGTGCATTCTGTAAAAGTCTAACTGATTTTGTCTGCACAAAAATGACAAAAGGGCAATTCGGGTCGACAAATATCAATTCTGTGCCCAAAGTGTGAATTCTGTGATCACCAAATTCATTTTGTGCCCCGGATGCCCCCCCTCCAGCCTCACCTCCCACAATGCCGTAGGACAAGCGAGCCGTGGCGTCCTTGTCGCTGCAGGTCAATGTCACCACGTTGGCCGTGGTCACCAGGGTGGAGTAGATGGTCGCAAAATAGAACGGCGGCGTGCAGACCGGGGGGTTGTCGTTGTAGTCCTGGAAGATACAAGTAGAGGCCACAGGTGACCCTGGCAGGGGGCGGCCACATCCCGGGGGTCTCCAGGACTCCTCTTACCGTTACGCTGATGGTGACGGTGCAGAAGGTTGTCCTCTGGTCGGCAGGATCCGGCAGAATGTCGTTATGGAGGTCGACCACCTTCATCTTCAGCGAGTAGCTGCTCGTGGTCTCATAGTCCAGGGGGCCGAGCAGTTTGATCTCCCCTGTAATGGAGACATCACTACAGCCGGTATCTAAGCCCCCCACACGTGGATACCTCCGCATTATTATAAAGATGTGCCTGGGGGGTTCGGGGCGTCTTACCAGTCCTGGGCACCACGTAGAAGACCGGAGGATTCTGACCCCCGTCAATGGAAAACTGGACATTGTTGAAGGGGTAGTCGGCGTCCGTGGCGTTTATCTGCCCCACGACGGTCCCAAATGGGGCGTTTTCATTGACGGAGAAGCTGGAGGGTCCGACACATACGGGATTGTAATTATTGACTGCCGTAACCGTGATGAAAACCGGAATATTGGCTGAAAAACACAAGTGGCAACATGAAGAATCACTGCCCCCCCCAGCTCCAGCCACCAGGGCGGCGCCGACTGATCAGGGGTCGTATCACTGGCTGCTGGTTTGGGGGTCCCAGTCCTACTTTTGGGGTGTTCTGTGGATTTCCAAGTAACAAATAATTACTCAAAGTAGTAGGCGCCATCTCCAGCGCAGACCCTGCCCGTGGTGCCGCCCCCCCCCCCATGTTGGGGGCCCTGTACTCACTGGTCATTTTGGGGGTCCCTCCGTCTGTCACTACCACGGTGGCCGAGTACTGGAAGCCGACACTCGCCATCTCATAGGAGTCGTAATTCAGCGTGTTGTTAATCTGCGGAGAGAAGGATCACAGGGTAGTGGCCCCCACGGGTCTACACGGGGCCCCCGAGTAGATGCTGTGGCCCTCACCTGTAGCTGGGAGCCCTGCATCCGGAAGGAGTACAGGGAGTTGGTGTTGGGGATGATGGAGTAACTGAGCGTCGTGGCGTTATAATCCGGATCTGTGCAGGAAAAGTCAGCAAACACGTAACCCACTGGCGCCGTCTGCGGAACCACATCCCTGGGGGGGCAGAAGCCAAATTACTGGGGGCCACAAGCCCGGAACATCCATCCACAGAGTATAGTCTCACGTAGAAGGGGTAATAATGATACTATCCGGGTCTGTCTAAGAAAAACTCTACATCTAACCCTTAGGAAGTCGTGGTGTGCGACGAAACGCGTGGAACGCTACTGACCACGTGTCCCGGAGCTTCCCCTGGACTGGACCTGGATGTTCTGGCATTACATGTGTACATAACGAGGGGAAGTATTATCACACGTGCGGCCGTACATGCACACAGTAACACGGATTAGGGTTCATTAGAGGATTTTGTCTCTGACTTTTATGTTTTTATTCAGTCTTTTAATATTTTTGATATTGTGGATTTTTTGAATGAATAAAGATTTGTGCAGTTTTGCTTCTACACATCCGTCTTATCCTCCTGCAGTATAGATTATATATTACAGTGTTTACTTTTCTTTTGGTATATGAGGGGCGTGGACTCCTCTTTTGTCTTTATGATACTAAACACCGTGCGTTCCACGTGTGGTACCTGACCACTAGACTGACTAGGAATAATGTGCAGCGGTCCCGGCCACCCAGGCCTCTGAATGCTCCATAGGCCCACTCCGCATAGGAGAGACCGGCCAACCCGGGCCAATGGATGGAAGCGCCCACCCGGTTGTACACCTCTGTGTTAAAGGGGCACTGAAGCAGGAAGTGGTCCATGCTCTCCAGCAGGCCACCGCACTCCTCCCGGGGACAACCCCTTTCCTCAGAGCTCCTACACTTCAGATTGTCCCTCACACACAGCTTTCCATGGAAGCAGCGCCAAGTCACGTCCCAAAACTTCAAGGGGATCCTGATGGAATTCAATAAACTCAAACCCACCCCCAGATCCCGACTTGGGCAATCCCTGAGGGCCAGAGGCTTCTGGAAATGGGTCAACAGAACCCTCTTGTCAAGGACTTTCCTCGACATGGTCCTGATCTCCCACATTCCCAGACCCCACCGGCGAATCACCTTCAGAACCGGGGTAGCGTAAGCCGGAAGATGCCCATGCGGTGTACGAAGATCCTTCACTCGCCCTCCTGTCTCCCATTCCTGGAAGAAAGGCCGAAACCATCCCCTGCAGGAGTATACCCACGGAGGAGCCCATCCCCTGCAGGAGTATACCCACGGAGGAGCCCATCCCCTGCAGGAGTATACCCACGGAGGAGCCAATCCCCTACAGGAGCATACCCACGGAGGAGCCCATCCCCTGCAGGAGTATACCCACGGAGGAGCCCATCCCCTGCAGGAGTATACCCACGGAGGAGCCCATCCCCTGCAGGAGTATACCCACGGAGGAGCCCATCCCCTGCAGGAGTATACCCACAGAGGAGCCCATCCCCTGCAGGAGTATACCCACAGAGGAGCCCATCCCCTGCAGGAGTATACCCACGGGGGAGCCCATCCCCTGCAGGAGTATACCCACGGAGGAGCCCATCCCCTGCAGGAGTATACCCACGGAGGAGCCCATCCCCTGCAGGAGTATACCCACGGAGGGGCCCATGCCCTGCAGGAGTATACCCACGGAGGAGCCCATTCCCTGCAGGAGCATACCCACGGAGGAGCCCATCCCCTGCAGGAGCATACCCACGGAGGAGCCCATCACCTGCAGGAGCATACCCACGGAGGAGCCCATCACCTGCAGGAGCATACCCACGGAGGAGCCCATCCCCTGCAGGAGCATACCCACGGAGTAGCCCATCCCCTGCAGGAGCATACCCACGGAGGAGCCCATCCCCTGCAGGAGTATACCCACGGAGGAGCCCATCCCCTGCAGGAGTATACCCACGGAGGAGCCCATCCCCTGCAGGAGTATACCCACAGAGGAGCCCATCCCCTGCAGGAGTATACCCACAGAGGAGCCCATCCCCTGCAGGAGTATACCCACGGGGGAGCCCATCCCCTGCAGGAGTATACCCACGGAGGAGCCCATCCCCTGCAGGAGTATACCCACGGAGGAGCCCATCCCCTGCAGGAGTATACCCACGGAGGAGCCCATCCCCATGCAGGAGTATACCCACGGAGGAGCCCATCCCCTACAGGAGTATACCCACGGAGGAGCCCATCACCTGCAGGAGTATACCCACGGAGGAGCCCATCCCCTGCAGGAGTATACCCACGGAGGGGCCCATGCCCTGCAGGAGTATACCCACGGAGGAGCCCATTCCCTGCAGGAGCATACCCACGGAGGAGCCCATCCCCTGCAGGAGCATACCCACGGAGGAGCCCATCCCCTACAGGAGTATACCCACGGAGGAGCCCATCCCCTGCAGGAGTATACCCACGGAGGAGCCCATCACCTGCAGGAGCATACCCACGGAGGAGCCCATCCCCTGCAGGAGTATACCCACGGAGGAGCCCATCCCCTGCAGGAGTATACCCACGGAGGAGCCCATCCCCTGCAGGAGTATACCCACGGAGGAGCCCATCCCCTGCAGGAGTATACCCACGGAGGAGCCCATCCCCTGCAGGAGTATACCCACGGAGGAGCCCATCCCCTGCAGGAGTATACCCACAGAGGAGCCCATCCCCTGCAGGAGTATACCCACGGAGGAGCCCATCCCCTGCAGGAGTATACCCACGGAGGAGCCCATCCCCTGCAGGAGTATACCCACAGAGGAGCCCATCCCCTGCAGGAGTATACCCACAGAGGAGCCCATCCCCTGCAGGAGTATACCCACAGAGGAGCCCATCCCCTGCAGGAGTATACCCACGGAGGAGCCCATCCCCTGCAGGAGTATACCCACGGAGGAGCCCATCCCCTGCAGGAGTATACCCACGGAGGAGCCCTCTCTTTCCAGAGGTTGGCGATATTGATCTTAAGAAAGGTATTCACTAGGAACACCACAGGGTTGACCATACACAACCCTCCTTGTCTCCTCGTGCGGTAAGTAACCTCCCTCTTGATTAGGTTCAGCCTATTCCCCCATAACAGCTGGAAGAACAGACTGTAGACCCGAGTCCAGAGGGGTTCTGGCAACATGCACACACTGCCCAGATATATCAGCAACGGCAGCAGGTAAGTTTTGATCAGATTAACCCTTCCACTGGTCCACCCTCTGACCCCAATACCTCAGTCAAGAGGGGAACCAAGGCGTCCTTAAAGGTCTTATAGAACTCAGATGTTAAGCCATCCGGACCTGGCGCTTTCTTGAGGGCGAGCCCTTCAATCGCCCGGCTGACTTCCTCTTCCCTGATCATCTCTGTCAAAACATCAAGAGAGGGGTCTACTCCTGGCTCAGGGACAGTTTCAGCCAGGAAAGCCGACATCACATCCCGATCTAGATCCTTCCTGCCCAAGAGGTGCGAGTAGAAGGATCTGACGACCTCCAGAATCCCTGATCTGGACCTTTTCAGGGATCCCGTACTGTCAACCAGTCCTGTGACAACTTTACCATTCACTGACATCTTGCAGTTTCTGTAAGGGTCGGGCGAGCGGTATTTCCCGTAATCCCTCTCAAAAACCAAAGATGCGTGTCTATCGTACTGACACCTCTTCAGCAAGGATTTCACTCTGGAGATGTCCTCACGACTACCTCCAGTCGAGACGAGATGCTCGAGTTTCCTCCTCAGGCCCTGATACAGGCGGTACCTGTCCAGGCTCCTGAGGCTCGAGAGCTGGCGGAAGAATCTCGCCACCCTTTTCTTGAGCATCTCCCACCACTCTGACTTACTGCTACAAAGGCCCAGCAATGGTACCTGGCTCTGAAGAAAGTCCTCAAAGGATTGTCTTATCTCTGCTTCTTCCAGGAGAGACGAATTGAGCTTCCAGTAGCCTCTTCCCGTTTCTGAGCTGACACCAGAACCAAACCTGCACCACTTCCTTCTCCTGTATATATATATATATACAGTGCACAGTACTACTTCTCCTGTATATATATATACAGTGCACAGTACTACTTCTCCTGTATATATATATACAGTGCACAGTACTACTTCTCCTGTATATATACAGTGCACAGTACTACTTCTCCTGTATATATACAGTGCACAGTACTACTTCTCCTGTATATACAGGCAGTGCACAGTACTACTTCTCCTGTATATATACACCGTGCACAGTACTACTTCTCCTGTATATATACAGTGCACAGTACTACTTCTCCTGTATATATACAGTGCACAGTACTACTTCTCCTGTATATATACAGTGCACAGTACTACTTCTCCTGTATATATACAGTGCACAGTACTACTTCTCCTGTATATATACAGTGCACAGTACTACTTCTCCTGTATATATACAGTGCACAGTACTACTTCTCCTGTATATATACAGTGCACAGTACTACTTCTCCTGTATATACACAGTGCACAGTACTACTTCTCCTGTATATATATACAGTGCACAGTACTACTTCTCCTGTATATATATACAGTGCACAGTACTACTTCTCCTGTATATATATATACAGTGCACAGTACTACTTTTCCTGTATATATACAGTGCACAGTACTACTTCTCCTGTATATATATACAGTGCACAGTACTACTTCTCCTGTATATATATATATACAGTGCACAGTACTACTTCTCCTGTATATATATATATATATATACAGTGCACAGTACTACTTCTCCTGTATATATATACAGTGCACAGTACTACTTCTCCTGTATATATATACAGTGCACAGTACTACTTCTCCTGTATATATATATACAGTGCACAGTACTACTTCTCCTGTATATATATACAGTGCACAGTACTACTTCTCCTGTATATATATACAGTGCACAGTACTACTTCTCCTGTATATATATACAGTGCACAGTACTACTTCTCCTGTATATATATACAGTGCACAGTACTACTTCTCCTGTATATATGGACAGTGCACAGTACTACTTCTCCTGTATATATATACAGTGCACAGTACTACTTCTCCTGTATATATACAGTGCACAGTACTACTTCTCCTGTATATATACAGTGCACAGTACTACTTCTCCTGTATATATACAGTGCACAGTACTACTTCTCCTGTGTATATATACAGTGCACAGTACTACTTCTCCTGTATATATATACAGTGCACAGTACTACTTCTCCTGTATATATATACAGTGCACAGTACTACTTCTCCTGTATATATATATACAGTGCACAGTACTACTTCTCCTGTATATATGGACAGTGCACAGTACTACTTCTCCTGTATATATATACAGTGCACAGTACTACTTCTCCTGTATATATGGACAGTGCACAGTACTACTTCTCCTGTATATATATATACAGTGCACAGTACTACTTCTCCTGTATATATGGACAGTGCACAGTACTACTTCTCCTGTGTATATATACAGTGCACAGTACTACTTCTCCTGTATATATATACAGTGCACAGTACTACTTCTCCTGTATATATATACAGTGCACAGTACTACTTCTCCTGTATATATATATACAGTGCACAGTACTACTTCTCCTGTATATATGGACAGTGCACAGTACTACTTCTCCTGTATATATATACAGTGCACAGTACTACTTCTCCTGTATATATGGACAGTGCACAGTACTACTTCTCCTGTATATATATACAGTGCACAGTACTACTTCTCCTGTATATATACAGTGCACAGTACTACTTCTCCTGTATATATGGGCAGTGCACAGTACTACTTCTCCTGTATATATGGGCAGTGCACAGTACTACTTCTCCTGTATATATACAGTGCACAGTACTACTTCTCCTGTATATATACAGTGCACAGTACTACTTCTCCTGTATATATATATATATATATATATATATATATATATATATATATATACAGTGCACAGTACTACTTCTCCTGTATATATACAGTGCACAGTACTACTTCTCCTGTATATATATATATATATATACACAGTGCACAGTACTACTTCTCCTGTATATACACAGTGCACAGTACTACTTCTCCTGTATATATATATATACAGTGCACAGTACTACTTCTCCTGTATATATATACAGTGCACAGTACTACTTCTCCTGTATATATATACAGTGCACAGTACTACTTCTCCTGTATATATATACAGTGCACAGTACTACTTCTCCTGTATATATACAGTGCACAGTACTACTTCTCCTGTATATATACAGTGCATAGTACTACTTCTCCTGTATATATACAGTGCACAGTACTACTTCTCCTGTATATATACAGTGCACAGTACTACTTCTCCTGTATATATACAGTGCACAGTACTACTTCTCCTGTATATATATATATACAGTGCACAGTACTACTTCTCCTGTATATATATATATACAGTGCACAGTACTACTTCTCCTGTATATATATACAGTGCACAGTACTACTTCTCCTGTATATATACAGTGCACAGTACTACTTCTCCTGTATATGGGCAGTGCACAGTACTACTTCTCCTGTATATATATACAGTGCACAGTACTACTTCTCCTGTATATATATATATACAGTGCACAGTACTACTTCTCCTGTATATATATACAGTGCACAGTACTACTTCTCCTGTATATATATATACAGTGCACAGTACTACTTCTCCTGTATATATATACAGTGCACAGTACTACTTCTCCTGTATATATACAGTGCACAGTACTACTTCTCCTGTATATACACAGTGCACAGTACTACTTCTCCTGTATATATACAGTGCACAGTACTACTTCTCCTGTATATGGGCAGTGCACAGTACTACTTCTCCTGTGTATATGCACAGTACTACTTCTCCTGTATATATATATATACAGTGCACAGTACTACTTCTCCTGTATATATATACAGTGCACAGTACTACTTCTCCTGTATATATATACAGTGCACAGTACTACTTCTCCTGTATATATATACAGTGCACAGTACTACTTCTCCTGTATATATACAGTGCACAGTACTACTTCTCCTGTATATATACAGTGCATAGTACTACTTCTCCTGTATATATACAGTGCACAGTACTACTTCTCCTGTATATATACAGTGCACAGTACTACTTCTCCTGTATATATACAGTGCACAGTACTACTTCTCCTGTATATATATATATACAGTGCACAGTACTACTTCTCCTGTATATATATATATACAGTGCACAGTACTACTTCTCCTGTATATATATACAGTGCACAGTACTACTTCTCCTGTATATATACAGTGCACAGTACTACTTCTCCTGTATATGGGCAGTGCACAGTACTACTTCTCCTGTATATATATACAGTGCACAGTACTACTTCTCCTGTATATATATATATACAGTGCACAGTACTACTTCTCCTGTATATATATACAGTGCACAGTACTACTTCTCCTGTATATATATATACAGTGCACAGTACTACTTCTCCTGTATATATATACAGTGCACAGTACTACTTCTCCTGTATATATACAGTGCACAGTACTACTTCTCCTGTATATACACAGTGCACAGTACTACTTCTCCTGTATATATACAGTGCACAGTACTACTTCTCCTGTATATGGGCAGTGCACAGTACTACTTCTCCTGTGTATATGCACAGTACTACTTCTCTGTGCTCACACTATGATGGCGGGGCTGCACTTTGGGGCGATGTCGTTGACGTCCAGCACGTTGATGGTGACGGTGACGGTTGCGCTGTTGCTCCTCTGGTAGCGGTCGTAGGCTCGGACCTCCAGTACGGTGGTGACCAGGGATGGGGTCGTCTCCAGGTCCAGGTTGTAGGTGGACCTGATGGTCCCGGTCCCTGTGAAGAGGGTAGAGTGTAATATATACATGGGGTGCAGAGAGACGACCTGTAATAGTCGTTATAACGCACCGGACTGGATGTAATAGTCTGCGGTGGCCGTGATCATCTCGTACAGGACGTGGCTGCCTTGTGCCTTCACCGTGGTCACCATCTGGTTGGGTCCTCCATTCTCCATGATGGTGACAGACACAGAGGAGGTCCTGAGAGACAGAACATTGTGAGGGGCAGCGATGCCTGAAGCCTGCCCCCGACCCTCCACCTCCCCCCATGACCCTCCGCCTCGCCCCCCCCCCCATGACCCTCCGCCTCGCCCCCCCCCCATGACCCTCCGCCTCGCCCCCCCCCTTATGACCCTCCGCCTCGCCCCCCCCATGACCCTCCGCCTCGCCCCCCCCTTATGACCCTCCGCCTCGCCCCCCCCCTTATGACCCTCCGCCTCGCCCCCCCCATGACCCTCCGCCTCGCCCCCCCCATGACCCTCCGCCTCGCTCCCCACTCATGACCCTCCGCCTCGCCCCCCCCTTATGACCCTCCGCCTCGCCCCCCCATGACCCTCCGCCTCGCCCCCCCCCCATGACCCTCCATCTCGCCCCCCCCCATGACCCTCCATCTCGCACCCCCCCCATGACCCTCCATCTCGCCCCCCCCCATGACCCTCCATCTCGCCCCCCCCCCATGACCCTCCATCTCGCCCCCCCCCATGACCCTCCATCTCGCCCCCCCCCATGACCCTCCATCTCGCCCCCCCCCATGACCCTCCATCTCGCCCCCCCCCCATGACCCTCCGTCTCGCCCCCCCCCATGACCCTCCGTCTCGCCCCCCCCCATGACCCTCCGTCTCGCCCCTTCCCCATGACCCTCCGTCTCGCCCCCCCCTTATGACCCTCCGCCTCGCTCCCCACTCATGACCCTCTGCCTCGCCCCCCCCATGACCCTCCGCCTCGCTCCCCACTCATGACCCTCGGCCTCGCTTCCCCCATGACCCTCGGCCTCGGCACTTACGTGAAGTTGACGGGGTTGTTGTAGACGGGCAGCACTTTGATGGTGAGCGTCCCGTTACACGTGTTCCCCAGGCTGTCGGTCACCAGGATCTGCAGCTGATAGGTCTGTGGGAAGACGCTACTGTCAGGTGTGAATGGAGCACATGACCAGCGATTATGCGCCATACTCACCGCCGCAGCGTTACTGAATCCTGAGGCCGGGGCGAGGACGTGTCCATTCTGCAGGATGGTGAATGGGGAAGGACTGGGCCGCGTTATCTTACACTGGAGACAGAGAGTCACATGTCACACGTTACAGAACAGGAACAGCCAATCATCTACTGCCGTACTGCAGAGCAATCACCTCCTGGAGTGTGGGGGCAGAGATACAGAGACACTGCTGTGTATGAGAGGGGAAGAGGGAGCTGCTGGACATAGAGACACTGCTGTGTATGTGAGGGGGGAGGAGGGAGCTGCTGCACATAGAGAGACACTGCTGTGTATGTGAGAGGGGAGGAGGGAGCTGCTGCACATAGAGAGACACTGCTGTGTATGTGAGAGGGGAAGAGGGAGCTGCTGTACATAGAGAGACACTGCTGTGTATGTGAGGGGGGAGGAGGGAGCTGCTGCACATAGAGAGACACTGCTGTGTATGTGAGGGGGGAGGAGGGAGCTGCTGCACATAGAGAGACACTGCTGTGTATGTGAGAGGGGAAGAGGGAGCTGCTGTACATAGAGAGACACTGCTGTGTATGTGAGGGGGGAGGAGGGAGCTGCTGCACATAGAGAGACACTGCTGTGTATGTGAGGGGGGAGGAGGGAGCTGCTGCACATAGAGAGACACTGCTGTGTATGTGAGGGGGAGGAGGGAGCTGCTGCACATAGAGAGACACTGCTGTGTATGTGAGGGGGGAAGAGGGAGCTGCTGTACATAGAGAGACACTGCTGTGTATGTGAGGAGGGAGCTGCTGCACATAGAGAGACACTGCTGTGTATGTGAGGAGGGAGCTGCTGCACATAGAGAGACACTGCTGTGTATGTGAGAGGGGAAGAGGGAGCTGCTGCACATAGAGAGACACTGCTGTGTATGTGAGAGGGGAAGAGGGAGCTGCTGTACATAGAGAGACACTGCTGTGTATGTGAGAGGGGAAGAGGGAACTGCTGTACATAGAGAGACACTGCTGTGTATGTGAGAGGGGAAGAGGGAGCTGCTGTACATAGAGAGACACTGCTGTGTATGTGAGAGGGGAAGAGGGAACTGCTGCACATAGAGAGACACTGCTGTGTATGTGAGAGGGAAAGAGGGAACTGCTGCACATAGAGAGACACTGCTGTGTATGTGAGGGGGGAAGAGGGAGCTGCTGCACATAGAGAGACACTGCTGTGTATGTGAGGAGGGAGCTGCTGTACATACAGAGACACTGCTGTGTATGTGAGAGGGGAAGAGGGAGCTGCTGCACATAGAGAGACACTGCTGTGTATGTGAGAGGGGAAGAGGGAGCTGCTGTACATAGAGAGACACTGCTGTGTATGTGAGAGGGGAAGAGGGAGCTGCTGCACATAGAGAGACACTGCTGTGTATGTGAGGGGAAGAGGGAGCTGCTGCACATAGAGAGACACTGCTGTGTATGTGAGAGGGGAAGAGGGAGCTGCTGTACATAGAGAGACACTGCTGTGTATGTGAGAGGGGAAGAGGGAACTGCTGCACATAGAGAGACACTGCTGTGTATGTGAGGGGGGAAGAGGGAGCTGCTGCACATAGAGAGACACTGCTGTGTATGTGAGGAGGGAGCTGCTGTACATACAGAGACACTGCTGTGTATGTGAGAGGGGAAGAGGGAGCTGCTGTACATAGAGAGACACTGCTGTGTATGTGAGAGGGGAAGAGGGAGCTGCTGTACATAGAGAGACACTGCTGTGTATGTGAGAGGGGAAGAGGGAGCTGCTGTACATAGAGACACTGCCGTGTATGTGAGGGGGGAAGAGGGAGCTGCTGCACATAGAGACACTGCCGTGTATGTGAGAGGGGAAGAGGGAGCTGCTGTACATACAGAGACACTGCTGTGTATGTGAGAGGGGAAGAGGGAGCTGCTGTACATAGAGAGACACTGCTGTGTATGTGAGAGGGGAAGAGGGAACTGCTGCACATAGAGAGACACTGCCGTGTATGTGAGGGGGGAAGAGGGAGCTGCTGCACATAGAGACACTGCCGTGTATGTGAGGGGGGAAGAGGGAGCTGCTGCACATAGAGACACTGCCGTGTATGTGAGGGGGGAAGAGGGAGCTGCAGTACAGAGAGAGACACTGCTGTGAAGTCAAGGAGGCGGAGAGTTTATCACTGAAGTCAAGGTGGGAGCTCTGGACGCCGCCTCCTCCTCTGTGATTGACATAACACATCGGTCTTCAGGAGTTCTGGTTAGTGATGTGTCTGGATGCAGGACCTTCAATTACAGTGAAAGGGGCCGAGGAGGAGAGAGCTGGACTTCAGTGTTAAACTCTCCGCCTCCTTGACTTATACAACCAGTTTACATCTCATTTTGAGGTAGATGTTCTGGATGCTGCCACCGCACCGGGTCATGACAGAAACATCATCTGGAAGGTGTTCTGCTGCGGGCAACATACTGCCAGTGGTTCATTAGGTCCGTTTCTGCTGACAGGTGCTGCCGGAGACCCCAATGTCCCCCAGACTTTCAGCCGTGTCCCTGGGGGTGCAGGAGGTTCCTGTGGGACACCACGTCTTCTTCTATCGGATCACGTTATGCACCTCAGTCAGGGGCGTCCGTGCTCCCGACCCTTTAGGAGGCGTCTCCCCGGCGCTGGGACGCGTTCCTCGGTATCATCCAGAAGTCTGACCCAGTCTATTCAGAACCACAATGTGCTGGAGGGTTGAAGCTTCCATCTGAGATTAGGTTCTGTTGGATCATTAGGTGAGGCCACTCTGTGCAGGTAAGTCCCCAGCCGCCCGAGGCTCCTCCGGCACCAGGACGCGATGTTCTGACCCGCTGAGCGCAGTCTCCTGCCCCTGGTATCTGCTCATTATCTGCCCCATCCCTAACGTATAGAATCTATACAGTGCCCTCCCTGGGGTCGCCAGCGCCGCCTCTCCATTACTCCTCGGATCTCTCGGTACCGGCTGATAATCGGACGCCGCGCTTCTTCCGATTTCACTTTGGAATGAAAAAATGTGAAGCAAAAAGTTTGAATTCTTAACTATTTTCAGACCTTTCTATTTTTGGACATTCGTGTAGCCAGCGCGGTGCTCGTGGGGTAGGTACCGCAGCCGCAGCTCCCCGGGGGCTACTTACCACCACTGGACTGTACTTTGGCTCCCGTAAGGTGACGACGTATACAGTGCTGGAGGCCGGAACGCTGGAGTAAACCTGCACCGTGTCTCCAACTGCAACGAGAGATCGCAACGTCACATGTGGCCACTACACACAGCGCTCACTGCTGAGGGTTTGGTGCAGTGTATCAGTGCAGATACAAGTTACTCTCCCGTAGTCCACAACATAATCACTTTACCTTGGCTGGAAAACTGGGGCTCACACTGCGGTTCTGGGAGGTCATCGAGGATCCGGACAAAGAGCTGCCCGACGGCGATGTCACTACCGCACTGCGCCGAAATCTCCAGCACAAACTCATTCACCACATCCGCATTCAGAGCCGCCGAACTGCTGAGCGTGACCTGGGACAGAGAGCACAGTACTACTTCCCCTGTATATATATATATATAGTGCACAGTACTACTTCCCCTGTATATATATATTGTGAGACACTGAGGGGGTTAACTGTGGATGGGCGGTATGTTTCCCCTAGGTTTTGCTTCTATGCAAGGCCTTAGTGCTGAGGTGGGTTTGTCCAGCACCTTGGACACAGGTGATGGGAGCAGCCTAATTAGCCTGGATAAAAGGACTCAGCAGAGTTGAGTGGGTTGTCTCTCTGTGGAAGGAGGCTGAGAGGACACAGCTCTGACCTGTGTGTCTGGAGCAGCCACGTGATTTTTGTTTAGCGTGAGTTAGTGGACTCATTGTATAGTTAGCACCCTGACGGGTAGGTTTTCTTTTGTTTATTTAAATACCTGTATGTAAAGGCTGGTTTTATTTTGCTGCAATAAACGCAGGCGAGACCTGTTTGGACTGTATCCTGGTGTCCCTGTCTTGAAACTGCATCCTAGCACCCCGCTCCCACGGTCTCTACTGGGCCAAATCCCCACATATGGTGCTTCGGATTGCGGGCAGTTCAAAAGACATACACCCGACAGGCTCGCTACATCCTGCAACATTGCATGGCCTGGGTGAAAGCAGCAGGCAAATTGCAGGATAAAGCCAAGATGGAGGACTTTATTAAAGCCATGCTCCTGCAACAGGAGGAGAGATCCCGCCAGCAGCAGGAGGAGGCCAGAGCTAATCGGCAGCAGCAGCAGGAAGAGTCCCTGGCTAATCGGCAGCTGCAGCAAGCCATGCTCCAGCAGCAGGAGGAGAGGTCCCGACAGCAGCAAGCCATGCTCCAGCAGCAGGAGGAGAGGTCCCGACAGCAGCAAGCCATGTTTCAGCTGCAGGAGGAGAGGTCCCGCCAGCAGCAGGAAGAATCCCGAGCCATGTTCCAGCTGTTGATGGAGAAGTTTTCTGGCATGATGGCAGCACCGCAGGCGACGACTGCTGAGGGGTCCCGTACTGGTCTGCAGGGGTACCCGGTGGTCCAGCATTCCGCACGGGCTGCGGTACAGAAGGCGTTGCAAAAAATGGCGACGACCGACGACGTGGAGGCTTATCTCACGGTGTTCGAACGAATAGCTGAGCGAGAGGAGTTACTGGCTGAGCAGTGGGCAGATGTCCTGGCACCGTTCCTGACCGGCGAGTCGCAGAAGGCTTACTACGACCTAAGTGAGACGGAGGCCCGTAAGTACCCCCAGCTAAAGGCGGAGATTCTGGCTCGTCTTGGGGTCACCGTTCAAGTCCGCTCCAGCCGGGTCCACCAGTGGGCTTACTCAGAAAAGTTACCCCCACGCTCCCAAATGCATGACCTGATCCATCTGGTCCGGAAGTGGCTGCAACCAGAGGACTGCACCCCCGCACAGATGGTAGAGAGAGTGGTCCTCGACAAATTCACCCGTTCTCTGCCCTCTCGGCTCCAGCGGTGGGTTGGGCAGGCCGGCCCCACAAAAGCTGAGGATCTTGTGTCCCTTGTAGAGAGGTATCGGGCTACGGAGGACCTTCTACTTACCTCTCCCTCACGAAGCAGTGCCAGTGACAGGGTCACCAAACCAGCCGGTAAGACTGCTACTGCGGAAAAGGGGAGACATGTCAGGTTGGGAGGGGGTTCATTGGGGGGCGTGGATACCCAGAAACCCAGTGAGGCTCGTGACAGAGGTCATGGCCGTATCCAGTGCTGGCGGTGTCATGAAATGGGCCATATTGCTGCCAACTGTCCACTGTCAGTGGAGCCAATGGACTGCAGCCAGGCCCGGCGAGTGTCGCTGTTTGCCCGACCGGTTCTGTCGGCGGAGTCAGTCACGGATGCAGAACCCCAAGTATGCATGGTCACAATCGGTGGTCACACAGTGGAAGCCTTGCTAGACTCCGGGAGTCTGGTCACCCTGGTGCGGGGAACTTGGGTTGACCCTGGACTGTACAGCGGGCGGAAAGTGGGAGTGTTATGTATACATGGGGACACTCGCGAATATCCCACTGCCGTCATCAACCTACATACCCCTTGTGGTTCTGTTACCCATGAAGTGGGGGTGGTGGGGACCCTTTTCCATGAGGCTATTATCGGCAGAGACTTACCCGTGTTTTGGGACCTCTGGGGCCGAAGACCCACCTCAGGAACTGTTGCAGACAATGGACATCAGGTGTGTCCGGCCTTGGCCCCCGAACCCTTTGAGGCCGATGTACCCACACCAGCAGTAGGGGTGACCCCATGTGATGAATTCTCTCCCCTAGAGGTCCTTGCTGGTGAGGTCGAGGGCCACGAGGAGGTGGCCGACATGCTGGACCTTGAGATTTCCCGGGACAATTTTGGGGCTGCACAGCTACAGGACCCTACCTTGGTTAAAGCACGAGAGAATGTCAAGGTGATAAATGGGGTACTCCAAATACCAGGGGCTGATAAAATATACCCCCGAATGGTGATTATTGGGGAACTGTTGTATAGGGTCGACCAGATACGGGGTGAGGAGGTTGAGCAACTTGTAGTACCCCAATCTCACCGCAGGTTGGTGCTAGAGTTGGCACACAAACATGTGCTGGGAGGGCACTTAGGTGCTGAGAAGACCCGAGAGAGGGTCCTGCAGCGGTTTTTCTGGCCCGGGGTTTGGGAGGAGGTAACCCGGTATTGTAGCTCCTGCCCTGAGTGTCAACTTACTGCCCCGGTCTCCCACTTCAGGAGTCCTTTGGTTCCGCTTCCGATCATAGAAGTGCCCTTTGAACGGATTGCAATGGATCTGGTTGGCCCCATAGTCAAGTCCTCCAGGGGGCACCAATACATCCTAGTTATCCTGGACTACGCTACGCGGTATCCCGAGGCGATTCCACTAAGGAACACCTCCTCCAAAACTATTGCTAGGGAGCTGTTCCAGGTGTTCTCACGCACAGGCCTCCCCAAGGAAATCTTGACTGACCAAGGTACCCCATTCATGTCTAGGGTAATGAAGGAGATGTGTAAGTTACTGCAGGTTAAACAGCTCCGCACCTCTGTGTATCATCCTCAGACAGATGGTCTGGTCGAGAGGTTTAATAAGACCTTGAAGGGGATGCTAAAGAGGGTGGTCAGCAAAGATGGGAAGGACTGGGATTGTTTGTTGCCCTATTTGATGTTTGCCATACGTGAAGTTCCCCAGTCCTCCACGGGTTTCTCACCCTTTGAGCTGTTATATGGCCGTTCCCCACGTGGGCTTTTGGATGTAGCCAAGGAGACCTGGGAGCAGGAGAGGACCCCCCACCGTAGTGTGATAGAACACGTCTCCCTTATGCAGGACCGCATAGCGGCGGTAATGCCCCTTGTAAAGGAGCACATGACAAGGGCACAAGAGGCCCAGTCTAGGGTCTACAATAGGACAGCCAGACTCAGGACCTTTAACCCAGGAGACAGAGTGCTAGTTCTAGTGCCCACCGTGGAGAGCAAATTCTTGGCCAAATGGCAAGGGCCATATGAGGTCATGGAGAGAGTGGGGAAGGTAACCTACAGGGTATCTCAGCCGGGGAGGAGGAAACCCGAACAGATATACCACGTGAACCTCCTAAAGCCATGGAGGGAAAGAGAGTCCCTGATGGCCATGGGAGTAGAGAAGGCGTCTGTCTCCAAGAAGGGGACACCGGAGGTAGGTGTACCCGTTGCCAAGGTGCCTGAAGTACGGATCTCGGAGTCCCTCTCCAGGGCCCAGATTCAGGAAGCGAAGGAGTTTGTGCTCCGAAATGTGGATGTGTTCTCTAAGTTACCGGGTCGTACTTCAGTCGTCAAGCATGACATCATAACCGAACCCCACATCCGGGTACACCAAAAACCTTATCGGGTCCCTGAAGCGCGCCGGCTTGCCATAGCCGAAGAAGTCAGGCAGATGTTAGACCTGGGGGTTATCGAGGAGTCTAAAAGTGACTGGTCGAGTCCTATTGTGTTGATTCCTAAACCGGATGGTTCCCTACGGTTCTGCAATGATTTTAGGAAGTTGAACGAGGTGTCCAAGTTTGATTCCTATCCCATGCCCAGGGTTGACGAGTTGATAGAACGACTTGGACAGGCTAGGTTCTTCTCCACCCTTGACCTGACGAAAGGGTATTGGCAGGTACCCCTGACCGACAGGGCTAAAGAGAAGACCGCTTTTGTTACCCCTGATGGGCTTTTTCAGTACGTGGTACTCCCCTTTGGGCTACATGGGGCTCCCGCCACATTCCAGAGGTTAATGGATCTCGTGCTGAAACCTCACCGGAGTTATGCCTCGGCCTACTTGGATGACATTATAGTCTATAGTAACGACTGGGAGAGTCATCTGGCCAAAGTACAAACAGTGGTAGACTCCCTGAGGGCGGCAGGGCTGACAGCGAACCCCCAAAAGTGTGCACTGGGACTGGAAGAGGCCCGTTACCTGGGGTACCGTATTGGGCGAGGGGTCATCAAACCCCAAGTAAACAAAGTAGAGGCGATCCAGCAGTGGCCACGACCTTTGACCAAGAAGCAAGTGAGGGCTTTTTTGGGCATAGTGGGCTATTATCGCCGATTTATCCCCGACTTTGCGACAATAGCGGCACCTCTGACTGACCTGACTAAGGGTAGCAGGGCGGTGATGGTAAAGTGGAGTGAAGAGGCTGAGGGGGCGTTTCAGCGACTTAAGACGGTTTTGTGCGAGGGACCGGTACTGATCACCCCTAACTTCACCAAGACCTTTATTGTGCAGACTGACGCTTCTGACGTGGGCTTAGGGGCTGTCCTGTCCCAAGTAGTGGAGGGTGAGGAACATCCTGTAACATTCCTGAGCCGCAAGCTCACACCTCCTGAAAAGAACTATAGTATAGTTGAGAGGGAGTGCTTGGCGATCAAATGGGCTCTGGAATCCCTGAGGTATTATTTGGTAGGGCGGCAGTTTACACTGGTGACCGATCACTCTCCCCTAACCTGGATGAGTCAGGCCAAGGAGAGGAACGCCAGGGTCACAAGGTGGTTCCTAATGCTCCAGAATTTTAAATTCACGGTGGAACATCGAGCAGGAAAGCTGCATGGGAATGCCGATGCCCTATCCCGTACCCACTGTCTGATGGCCAAAAGTGTTCGTCCCCACAGGGTCAAACAGAGGGGGAGGGTATGTGAGACACTGAGGGGGTTAACTGTGGATGGGCGGTATGTTTCCCCTAGGTTTTGCTTCTATGCAAGGCCTTAGTGCTGAGGTGGGTTTGTCCAGCACCTTGGACACAGGTGATGGGAGCAGCCTAATTAGCCTGGATAAAAGGACTCAGCAGAGTTGAGTGGGTTGTCTCTCTGTGGAAGGAGGCTGAGAGGACACAGCTCTGACCTGTGTGTCTGGAGCAGCCACGTGATTTTTGTTTAGCGTGAGTTAGTGGACTCATTGTATAGTTAGCACCCTGACGGGTAGGTTTTCTTTTGTTTATTTAAATACCTGTATGTAAAGGCTGGTTTTATTTTGCTGCAATAAACGCAGGCGAGACCTGTTTGGACTGTATCCTGGTGTCCCTGTCTTGAAACTGCATCCTAGCACCCCGCTCCCACGGTCTCTACTGGGCCAAATCCCCACAATATATATATATATATAATATATATATATATATATATATATAGTGCACAGTACTACTTCTCCTGTATATATATACAGTGCACAGTACTACTTCTCCTGTATATGTACAGTGCACAGTACTACTTCTCCTGTATATATACAGTGCACAGTACTACTTCTCCTGTATATATACAGTGCACAGTACTACTTCTCCTGTATCTATATATACAGTGCACAGTACTACTTCTCCTGTATATATATATATATATATATATATACAGTGCACAGTACTACTTCCCCTGTGTATATATATATATATATATATATATATATATATATATATATGTGCACAGTACTACTTCTCCTGTATCTATATATATATATAGTGCACAGTACTACTTCTCCTGTATCTATATATATATATATATATAGTGCACAGTACTACTTCTCCTGTATCTATATATACAGTGCACAGTACTACTTCTCCTGTATCTATATATATATATATAGTGCACAGTACTACTTCTCCTGTATCTATATATATATATAGTGCACAGTACTACTTCTCCTGTATCTATATATATATATAGTGCACAGTACTACTTCTCCTGTATCTATATATACAGTGCACAGTACTACTTCTCCTGTATCTATATATATATATGTGCACAGTACTACTTCTCCTGTATCTATATATATATATATAGTGCACAGTACTACTTCTCCTGTATCTATATATACAGTGCACAGTACTACTTCTCATATATATATATATATATATATATATATATATATATATATAGTGCACAGTACTACTTCTCCTGTATCTATATATATATATAGTGCACAGTACTACTTCTCCTGTATCTATATATACAGTGCAAAGTACTACTTCTCCTGTATATATACAGTGCACAGTACTACTTCTCCTGTATCTATATATATATATATATAGTGCATAGTACTACTTCTCCTGTATCTATATACACAGTGCACAGTACTACTTCTCCTGTATCTATATATACAGTGCAAAGTACTACTTCTCCTGTATATATACAGTGCACAGTACTACTTCTCCTGTATATATACAGTGCACAGTACTACTTCTCCTGTATCTATATATACAGTGCACAGAACTACTTCTCCTGTATATATGGGCAGTGCACAGTACTACTTCTCCTGTATATATATACAGTGCACAGTACTACTTCTCCTGTATATATACACAGTGCACAGTACTACTTCTCCTGTGTATATATATACAGTGCACAGTACTACTTCTCCTGTATCTATATATACAGTGCACAGTACTACTTCTCCTGTATCTATATATACAGTGCACAGTACTACTTCTCCTGTATCTATATATATATATATATATAGTGCACAGTACTACTTCTCCTGTATCTATATATATATATATAGTGCACAGTACTACTTCTCCTGTATCTATATATATATATAGTGCACAGTACTACTTCAATGGAAGGAGGAAGATTATCTTAGAGAATCCTTGGGATCTCACTGTGTACCCAAAGGCAACACTAGATGTCGCTATCGTGCTGTCAGCTTGATGGTCCTTTATTGTTTTATTTATTGATAGTAGAGGCTACAATGTTGCAAGTTTCCCTGTTCTATGAATAGATACAGTAACAATTCGCTCTCATATAATCACAGGCACACGCCAAATAGCGATTACATTGGGCCATCTCGTTCTATCTCATGCACACAGTGGCCCTCAGGGTGCTTTCTACAGACGCCACTGCATTCATAGATCCACTGTGTCGCTTGGAACCCGTGAGCGAGTCGCTGGCAGTTAGTATTCACCAGTCAGTCTGCTCCACTATAAGGGTATTAGAGATCCCACGCTGTTCTCATTTGTTCGTTCTCTGTTAGGTTCTTCCTCACTGACATTCATACATTAGGAATCCACACACACACTTTATCTGCTTATTAAAAATCATTCACACTAACGCCCCCCCGACATGGGGGGGTGCCGGGGCCGGTGCACAGTACTACCTCCCTGTATATAAGGCCGGTGCACAGTACTACCTCCCTGTATATAAGGCCGGTGCACAGTACTACCTCCCTGTATATAAGGCCGGTGCACAGTACTACCTCCCTGTATATAAGGCCAGTGCACAGTACTACCTCCCTGTATATAAGGCCGTGCACAGTATTACCTCCCTGTATATAAGGCCGGTGCACAGTACTACCTCCCTGTATACGGGGCCGGTGCACAGTACTACCTCCCTGTATATAAGGCCGGTGCACAGTACTACCTCCCTGTATATAAGGCCGGTGCACAGTACTACCTCCCTGTATATAAGGCCGGTGCACAGTACTACCTCCCTGTATACGGGGCCGGTGCACAGTACTACCTCCCTGTATATAAGGCCGGTGCACAGTACTACCTCCCTGTATATAAGGCCGGTGCACAGTACTACCTCCCTGTATATAAGGCCGGTGCACAGTACTACCTCCCTGTATACGGGGCCGGTGCACAGTACTACCTCCCTGTATACAAGGCCGGTGCACAGTACTACCTCCCTGTATACGGGGCCGGTGCACAGTACTACCTCCCTGTATACGGGGCCGGTGCACAGTACTACCTCCCTGTATACGGGGCCGGTGCACAGTACTACCTCCCTGTATACGGGGCCGGTGCACAGTACTACCTCCCTGTATACGGGGCCGGTGCACAGTACTACCTCCCTGTATACGGGGCCGGTGCACAGTACTACCTCCCTGTATACGGGGCCGGTGCACAGTACTACCTCCCTGTATACGGGGCCGGTGCACAGTACTACCTCCCTGTATACAAGGCCGGTGCACAGTACTACCTCCCTATTTACAAGGCCGGTGCACAGTACTACCTCCCTGTATATAAGGCCGGTGCACAGTACTACCTCCCTGTATATAAGGCCGGTGCACAGTACTACCTCCCTGTATATAAGGCCGGTGCACAGTACTACCTCCCTGTATATAAGGCCGGTGCACAGTACTACTTCCCTGTATATAAGGCCGGTGCACAGTACTACCTCCCTGTATATAAGGCCGGTGCACAGTACTACTTCCCTGTATATAAGGCCGGTGCACAGTACTACTTCCCTGTATATAAGGCCGGTGCACAGTACTACCTCCCTGTATATAAGGACAGTGCACAGTACTACCTCCCTGTATATAAGGACAGTGCACAGCATTACCTCCCTGTATATAAGGCCGGTGCACAGTACTACTTCCCTGTATATAAGGCCGGTGCACAGTACTACTTCCCTGTATATAAGGCCTCCTCTGGCTCACCTGTAGGGCGTACTCGTCGGCGCTGATCCGGGTCTGTGTCGGGGGGTTGAAGTATTCTGCTGCGGGAATGACTCGGCTGATGGTGACGCTCGGGTTGCTGCTGCTGCAGTTCACCAGGGTGAGGTTGGAGATGACGGCGCCATTGGCTGAGCTCTCCGGGACCGAGACTGTGGCCGGAAGATCCAGGAATACCGCTGGAGAAGGGAACGGAGGTCACTGACCCCTCCCACATAGGGAATAAGCCCCTCCATAGGTCATAAGTCACAGGGCCTTCCCCCGCTCTGTATATAACACAGGCACAGTACCACTCCCCCCCCCCCGCTCTGTATATAACACAGGCACAGTACCACTCCCCCCCCCCCGCTCTGTATATAACACAGGCACAGTACCACTCCCCCCCCCCCCGCTCTGTATATAACACAGGCACAGTACCACTCCCCCCCCCCCCCGCTCTGTATATAACACAGGCACAGTACCACTCCCCCCCCCCCCCCCGCTCTGTATATAACACAGGCACAGTACCACTCCCCCCCCCGCGCTCTGTATATAACACAGGCACAGTACCACTCCCCCCCCCCCCCGCTCTGTATATAACACAGGCACAGTACCACTCCCCCCCCCCACTCTGTATATAACACAGGCACAGTACCACTCCCCCCCCCCGCTCTGTATATAACACAGGCACAGTACCACTCCCCCCCACCCCCCGCTCTGTATATAACACAGGCACAGTACCACTCCCCCCCCCCCGCTCTGTATATAACACAGGCACAGTACCACTCCCCCGCTCTGTATATAACACAGGCACAGTACCACTCCCCCCCCCCCGCTCTGTATATAACACAGGCACAGTACCACTCCCCCCCCCCCGCTCTGTATATAACACAGGCACAGTACCACTCCCCCCCCCCCCCGCTCTGTATATAACACAGGCACAGTACCACTCCCCCCCCCCGCTCTGTATATAACACAGGCACAGTACCACTCCCCCCCCCCGCTCTGTATATAACACAGGCACAGTACCACTCCCCCCCCCTCTGTATATAACACAGGCACAGTACCACTCCCCCCCCCCCGCTCTGTATATAACACAGGCACAGTACCACTCCCCCCCACCCCCCGCTCTGTATATAACACAGGCACAGTACCACTCCCCCCCCCCCTGCTCTGTATATAACACAGGCACAGTACCACTCCCCCCCCCCGCTCTGTATATAACACAGGCACAGTACCACTCCCCCCCCCCCGCTCTGTATATAACACAGGCACAGTACCACTCCCCCCCCCCCGCTCTGTATATAACACAGGCACAGTACCACTCCCCCCCACCCCGCTCTGTATATAACACAGGCACAGTACCACTCCCCCCCCGCTCTGTATATAACACAGGCACAGTACCACTCCCCCCCCCCCCGCTCTGTATATAACACAGGCACAGTACCCCCCCCCCCCCGCTCTGTATATAACACAGGCACAGTACCACTACCCCCCCCCGCTCTGTATATAACACAGGCACAGTACCACTCCCCCCCCTCTGTATATAACACAGGCACAGTACCACTCCCCCCCCCCCCCGCTCTGTATATAACACAGGCACAGTACCACTCCCCCCCCCCGCTCTGTATATAACACAGGCACAGTACCACTCCCCCCCCCCCCCCCCCCGCTCTGTATATAACACAGGCACAGTACCACTTCCATCTCTCACCTTGTCCCTGAGCAGAGTGGATGTAGCAGAGAGCAGTGAGGAGCAGGAGGAGTGGGACCCCCATCCTCTACCAACTGGGGGGTCCCCGCTGCTGGTGATGAGGGTGGTAGTCCCCTCTGCTGCTGGTGATGATGATGAGGGTGGTAGTCCCCTCTGCTGCTGGTGATGATGATGAGGGTGGTAGTCCCCTCTGCTGCTGGTGATGATGATGAGGGTGGTAGTCCCCTCTGCTGCTGGTGATGATGATGAGGGTGGTAGTCCCCTCTGCTGCTGGTGATGATGATGAGGGTGGTAGTCCCCTCTGCTGCTGGTGATGATGATGAGGGTGGTAGTCCCCTCTGCTGCTGGTGATGATGATGAGGGTGGTAGTCCCCTCTGCTGCTGGTGATGATGATGAGGGTGGTAGTCCCCTCTGCTGCTGGTGATGATGATGAGGGTGGTAGTCCCCTCTGCTGCTGGTGATGATGATGAGGGTGGTAGTCCCCTCTGCTGCTGGTGATGATGATGAGGGTGGTAGTCCCCTCTGCTGCTGGTGATGATGATGAGGGTGGTAGTCCCCTCTGCTGCTGGTGATGATGATGAGGGTGGTAGTCCCCTCTGCTGCAGTCTCTGATGTCCTGTCTGCAGGTAACTAACAACACAGGTGTGTGCTGCAGGCGTTGTGCGGGGCGGGGCTGGGGGTCAGTGGGCGGGGCAGGGTGTGGGTCAGGGAGCGGCCGCAGGGTCACAGCCCGGGCTCCTGCTGATGAACACGACATTCACCACAAGTTTAATTATGTAACGAAGAGGAGAAATAAAAATCCCTAGAGGAAGAGTCCTGCTACACCCAGGAATTACTGATAGATGCGGCACCAGGACTGCGCTCATTGTCTTCCATGGCCTCTTCCTTTTCATTCGTGCTAATAGGCCTGAAGGGCTCCTGGGGTGTTACCAGAGCCCCTCTGTGCTGCAGCTTCACAGGTTGTTACACAGTAGCTAGTGCTGATAGGGTGTAGAGGGGGAGGGCTACACAGTGTAACAGCCGGTGAAGCTACAGCATGAAGCCAGGGTCACAAGCAGGAGGGGGATGTTGTGGGGCCCCTGAGGTAGTCTCCTGATGGGGCACCGGGGGCCGCTCTGTGCTCAGCGAGGAGGGGAAGGAGGGAAATGCTGGTGACGCCAGATATTTGCTGACTTGGGCCCTGGATGATGGGTGTTGTGGGTCTGTGGGATGAGTAATCCTTCCTGACAAGGGCGGCTCCAGGGTCACTTACCTCGTGGTGATGGAGGTGCCCAAAGAAACAACTCCACGCTTGTGCTTGAATGTTAGGGACAGCGGCCATCTTGGTGAGCTCCTTCTATTCCATGTGCTCTTCCTCCTCCATCTGCTCCTTCTATTCCATGTGCTCCTTCTATTCCATGTGCTCTTCCTCCTCCATCTGCTCCTTCTATTCCATGTGCTCTTCCTCCTCCATCTGCTCCTTCTATTCCATGTCCTCCACCTCCTCCATGTGCTCCTCCTCTGCCATGTGCTCCTCCTCCTCCATGTGCTCCTCCTCTGCCATGTGCTGCTCCTCCATGTGCTCCTCCTCTTCTATATGCTCCTCCTCCTCCATCTGTTCCTTCTATTCCATGTGCTCCTCCTCCTCCATGTGCTCCTCCTCCTCCATGTGCTCCTCCTCCTCCATGTGCTCCTCCTCTGCCATGTGCTCCTCCTTCTCCATGTGCTCCTCCTCTTCTATATGCTCCTCCTCCTCCATCTGTTCCTTCTATTCCATGTGCTCCTCCTCTTCCATGTGCTCCTCCTCTTCCATATGCTCCTTCTATTCCGTGTGCTCCTCCTCCTCCGTGTGCTCCTCCACCTCCATCTGCTCCTCCATCTGCTCCTCCTCTTCCATGTGCTCCTCCTCTTCCATGTGCTCCTCCTCTTCCATGTGCTCCTCCTCTTCCATGTGCTCCTCCTCCTCCATGTGCTCCTCCTCCATGTGCTCCTCCTCCATGTGCTCCTTCTATTCCATGTGCTCCTCCTCCTCCATCTGCTCCTTCTATTCCATGTGCTCCTCCTCCATGTCCTCCTCCTCCTCCATGTCCTCCTCCTCTGCCATGTCCTCCTCCTCTGCCATGTCCTCCTCCTCCATGTGCTCCTCCATGTCCTCCTCCTCCTCTTCCATGTCCTCCTCCTCCTCCTCTTCCATGTCCTCCTCCTCCTCCTCTTCCATGTCCTCCTCCTCCTTCTCTTCCATGTCCTCCTCCTCCTTCTCTTCCATGTCCTCCTCCTTCTCTTCCATGTGCTCCTCCTCTGCCATGTGCTCCTCCTCCATGTGCTCCTCCATGTCCTCCTCCTCCTCTTCCATGTCCTCCTCCTCCTCCTCTTCCATGTCCTCCTCCTCCTCCTCTTCCATGTCCTCCTCCTCCTCCTCTTCCATGTCCTCCTCCTCCTCTTCCATGTCCTCCTCCTCCTCTTCCATGTCCTCCTCCTTCTCTTCCATGTGCTCCTCCTCTGCCATGTGCTCCTCCTCTGCCATGTGCTCCTCCTCTGCCATGTGCTCCTCCTCGTCCTCCTCCTCCTCTTCCATGTCCTCCTCCTCCTCTTCCATGTCCTCCTCCTCCTCTTCCATGTCCTCCTCCTCCTCTTCCATGTGCTCCTCCTCCTCCTCTTCCATGTCCTCCTCCTCCTCCTCTTCCATGTCCTCCTCCTCCTCCTCTTCCATGTCCTCCTCCTCCTCCTCTTCCATGTCCTCCTCCTCCTCCTCTTCCATGTCCTCCTCCTCCTCTTCCATGTCCTCCTCCTTCTCCTCCATGTGCTCCTCCATGTGCTCCTCCTCCTCTTCCATGTCCTCCTCCTTCTCCTCCATGTGCTCCTCCATGTGCTCCTCCTCCTCTTCCATGTCCTCCTCCTCCTCCACGTGCAGTTGGCGTCCTGCTTTTATGCGCGTTTACGCTCCTGTGATTATAACTTTTACCAATAAGACAGGAGTAGTGAGGACGTTCTGCTGGTGGATCCGATGGAGGAGAAGCCGCACTCAGGATGTTCTGGACAGGGAGCGGCTCTTATTCAGTGATGTAATACAGCCAAACCCCGAGACATTCGGGTCGATCATCGTGGACATCAGGAGCTCCGGTCACATTATGTGCCAATCTTCCTAAACGTCTCCTGTCCCTGCAAAACCCTCATCACTAAGAAACCGCTGAGAGAAACACAGGACACCTTCATCCCAGGGGAGGGAGACGGCTTCACACAAGAGGCGTGACCGAGGGAGGCGGCTTCACACAAGAGGCGTGGCCGAGGGAGGCGGCTTCACACAAGAGGCGTGGCCGAGGGAGGCGGCTTCACACAAGAGGCGTGGCCGAGGGAGGCGGCTTCACACAAGAGGCGTGGCCGAGGGAGGCGGCTTCACACAAGAGGCGTGGCCGAGGGAGGCGGCTTCACACAAGAGGCGTGGCCGAGGGAGGCGGCTTCACACAAGAGGCGTGGCCGAGGGAGGCGGCTTCACACAAGAGGTGTGGCCGAGGGAGGCGGCTTCACACAAGAGGCGTGGCCGAGGGAGGCGGCTTCACACAAGAGGCGTGGCCGAGGGAGGCGGCTTCACACAAGAGGCGTGGCCGAGGGTGGCGGCTTCACACAAGAGGCGTGGCCGAGGGTGGCGGCTTCACACGAGGCGTGGCCGAGGGAGGCGGCTTCACACAAGAGGTATGGGGGTGGGAGGCGGCTTCACACAAGAGGCGTGGCCGAGGGAGGCGGCTTCACACAAGAGGCGTGGCCGAGGGAGGCGGCTTCACACAAGAGGCGTGGCCGAGGGAGGCGGCTTCACACAAGAGGCGTGGTTGAGGGAGGCGGCTTCACACAAGAGGCGTGCATAATTAGCAGCCTGGAGCACTGGACATCTTGTCCCTATAATCTGTGCTGCTAATTCTCAGTTTCTCTTCTTCAGGACCAGTGATGGATTGCGCTGGGATCGAGGTGCGGACGAGACTTGAAGTCTTTTTTTATTTTTCTGTTAGTGGTGATTTCCTTTAATAACCATAAAACTCCCGGCTCCAGCGGCGCCATAAAGCGGGGGAGGGGGCGGAGGGCTGGACGGCCGGTGACACCAGTATTAGCCTCCAGATTGGCTGCGATGTCTCTGCCCTACAAACTTATCATTCACATCTTCCTGGTCAGCGCATGGATCCGCGATTCCTACTATAACTGTGCGGACCCCCCGGACGCAGGAAGGGGAGACCCCATCAGCCACAGTGGGAGGAGCCGGATGTGTCAGTAGAGGAGGCGCTCGGGGGGGTTTCTAGTAACTTCCATCACAGAGGTCAAAGGCCAAGTCCTGGAGCTGAGCGCATGCGTGTGGAGAGCCATGTGGGGCATGATTGGAGTCCTCTAGGTTACGCTGTAGGTTGGTGATCTCCATCTTTAGCTTCTTGGGAGGGGAGGAACCCCTGATCCATCGGTACCCGAGAAATCATTTTTCTGAATTAACCCCTTAACGCCAAGGCCCTTTTTCCTCTTTCACTTTGGATGACGTCTTCAAGGCCACCATTTTTTTTTTTACATTTTTTTTAAACATCTTTTTATTGAATTTTTAGGCACACATGATTAATACAAACAAGAATTGTAGCCGACATATCATGTAATCTGCAATCATCTAAACGCTCTATATATTTCCAGTTCTAGATCATTCATTCTAACCTTAATATTAACCTTCCCAGAGCAGAAGTACAGCTCTGGAAGCGACGAGTGTCCGATCAGAAATGTATAATCCCCCCCCCCCCCCTCGTTCTGCTCTATTTTCCCATTTTTTCGGGCAGATTTCCCCTTTCCCTAGGTCTGAATATTTGATCTCCTGGAACTTTTTTATTTTATTTTGCCTATTTCCCCACTCTACTATATTGGGCTTTTTCGGGGACTTCCAAACATAAACCATCGTACATCGTGCTACTTGTAGTAATGAAATGTATAGGACCGACAATATCACTCCAGGACATCGGGTGTCATAGGGACCTTCAAGCTCGTTGCTCGACAGATCTCTGTGTGCACTTCAAAGAAAAAAATATGCAGTCGGTAACAAGTACCTCCAGCCCCGGCTCACACCACAAATGTGGACGACCCCTCTCCTAGTGTGCACGGACCGGTCAGGAGCGTGACCGTAGACACAGCAAACAAAGGCATACAGCCATAAATCCAGCACGAGATGGTGGAGAGGTAAAAGGATATTCTTTATTGTTCAAAGATTAAAAGCCTCCATACAGGACATCACAGGCGGCGCCACAGACCAACGCGTTTCGACACGACAGTGTCTTTATCAAGGTCTAACACAAACACATATGGACTTACTATTTGAAGAAACCGCGTCCAAGGAGCTCCGCCCCGCGCCACTGTGAAGCCTGTCACGTGACCGGAGTCCAAATAGATATAATAAAACATCGCATTATAATAAAAACCATCAGCATGTCTGGCGAGATAACAGCACGGAGAAGGATACAGATGTTACATGCAATGAGGCGCAGTATTACTTAAAGCGTCTGGAACAGAGCATCAGATGTATCTTATTGGTCAGGAGGACTGAAAAGCATTACGAGCCGGCATGGATGAGCAAACCGTGGAGTGAACTCGTGGGTAAGTATAGACTGATATCTGTTACCACTTATCTGTACCACTTGTAGTATCTTAGTGAAATCGGTCTCGATAGCTTAGAATGATGTCCTGTCTGGCATTAAGGCCTTTGGATGTCCTCGTCTCTAGTGAAAAGATCCAGAAGGATTCCCTGTTCAATAACTTTCTCTGATGGTCTCCACCCCTCCTAGGGCGGTTAACCCTTTCAATAGCCTGCCATGTGAAGCCTGTGCAATCCCTATCATGTATATTCCTGAAGTGCCGTGAAACAGCAGATACATTGAGTGAGTTGCCAGTGACATCGGACAAGTGTCGGCGTAATCTAATTTTCAGCGGACCAGTGGTACAACCCACGTATTGGATCCTGCACACAGTGCACGAAATAACATTAACCACATGTGTGCTGTTGCAATTAACATAGGATTTCATAGTGTACTGTTTGCCCGTGGAGTAGGAGGAGACCTGATTACCCTGTGTGAGGTAGGAACACATTTTACACACCCGGTGCCCACATTTATGATTACCTGGGTATGCAAGCCACGTCGGGGTTACACCTGTTGTATTTTGGTATAAACTTGGGGAAAGTTGGTTTCCTAAAGTGGGAGCCCTTTTTGGAATGAATCTGATGCCATCTTTGACTATATTATACAATTCTGGATCTCTTGTCAGAATAGGGAGGTTTTTCTTAACGATGCCTTTTATAGCATTAAATTGTCTGCTGAATGGGGTGCTGAACGTAAGGGTGCTATCAGTCTGTGCCCCACTCCGAATTCTCTTTCTATTGTCACCATACAGTAGTTCTTGTCTGCTGACCGCCCCTATCCGATGTTCTGCCTGCCTGATAGTGTCAGGTTGGTAACCTCTCTCCTGTAACCTGTTAGAGAGGGATAATGTTTCCTGTTTGAGACATTCATCCTCTGAGCAGTTCCTCTTGGTCCTGACCAGCTCCCCATACGGAATGTTATTCTTAACATGTAACGGGTGACATGAGGAGGCTTGTAAAATTGAGTTTCCAGCAGTCTCCTTACGATATGGGGCCACACATACCCGTTCCTCTGTCCCCCTCAAGATAACATCCAAAAACAGGACATGATCCCCCCCAAAATGATAGGTGAAAACCAGGATCATATCATTTCTATTCAGGTAGAGGGCAAACTCCTGGAAGAGAGACCTGCTCCCGGTCCACACCCACACCAGGTCATCTATATACCTCCCCAACCACCTGATAGATGCCCGGTGCGGGTTATCGACCGAGAACACAAATCTCTCCTCCCATTGAATCATGTAGATGTTAGCAAATGAGGGAGAAAATTTGGCCCCCATGGGAGCGCCCTCTACCTGAAAGAAGAACTGGTCGTTAAATAAAAGATATATATTTTTGAGCAAGAATTCTGTGGCCAGGAGTAAAAATTCTTTCAACTCACTAGTGTAGTTACTGTAGGTGTCTAGATGTTTGCTCAAATAATATAGTCCAAGGTTGTGGGGAATGGACGAGTATAGTGCCACTAGGTCCGTAGTGGCCCAACTATATGTGTCCTGCCACTCTAATTTATCTACTATTTGGAGGACATGTTTAGTGTCTCTAAGGAATGTGGGGGAGATTCTGGTGAGGGGTTGTAAAAAGTGATCAACCCAAGCCCCTAATCTTTCCCCTAAACTTCCAATACCTGCCACTATTGGACGTAGTGGTGGCGGGAAGACCCCTTTATGTGTTTTCGGGAGGGAGTGGAAAACAGGTGTGATGGGGTTCTTCACATACAGAAAATCTCGCATTTTGGTGTCTAGAACCCCCATACTAACACCCTCATGTAAAAGATTTTTTAACTTAAGGAGACAGGTTGAAGTGGGGTCACTGGTGACCTTTCTATATGTATTGGTATTGTTTAACATGGCCATATTCTCCCTTTCATAGAGGGTGGCATCTAAGATGACCACTGAACCCCCTTATCTGCCTGGCGCACAACAATGTCCCTGTTTTTCTTAAGTTGGACAAGGGCTCTGGTTTCCTCTCTGGATAGGTTAGAGGACTTATTTCTGGACCTGTCACAAATATTCTTCAATTCAATGAGGTCCCTTTCTATGGCCTCTTGAAACCTATCCAGATTGGATGTACGTGACATAATAGGGTAGAATTCCCGGTTACTAGTGAGAAACCTGCTATTCGTAACACCGCTTTTAGGGCAGGATTCACATAGTAACGATTTAAGAGTAAGCGCACTTGCTTGTTCATCAAAGTTGGGACAATCATGAGTTAAAGCAGACATTTCCTCTAGACAGGGATTAAGGTTACCTGAAGAAGGGGCATCAGATTCAACAGATATAGGTTCAACAGGGTTACCTTCTAAAAGAGAAGGCTTAGAGAAATGATTCCTCACTGTAATACTGCGAGCAAATCTATTTATATCCAAAATAGTGGCAACAAATCAAAATCAACAGTTGGAGAAAAATGTAACCCTTTACTAAGGACTAAAGGCAGGCGGGCCGGGAGGAAACACAAAAGGAGGTGGAATGAACACCAGGAGAAACCGAAACCGCAAGTAGAACTTTCTGTGCTCAATTTATCCAGTTATACCTTGACTGAACAACAGACTTTAGTCCTTAGTAAAGGGTTACATTTTTCTCCAACTGTTGATTTTGATCAGGTGGTTGGGGAGGTATATAGATGACCTGGTGTGGGTGTGGACCGGGAGCGGGTCTCTCTTCCAGGAGTTTGCCCTCTACCTGAATAGAAATGATATGATCCTGGTTTTCACCTATCATTTTGGGGGGGGATCATGTCCTGTTTTTGGATGTTATCTTGAGGGGGATACAGGAACGGGTATGTGTGGCCCCATATCGTAAGGAGACTGCTGGAAACTCAATTTTACAAGCCTCCTCATGTCACCCGCTGCATGTTAAGAATAACATTCCGTATGGGGAGCTGGTCAGGACCAAGAGGAACTGCTCAGAGGATGAATGTCTCAAACAGGAAACATTATCCCTCTTTAACCCCTTAACGCTAAGCTAACGCTAAGGTATAAGGGATGTATGAAGAGGGCTCACGGGCTGAGTCCTCTTCATACAAAGGTGGGGGTTTTTGCATAATGCATAAAACCCCCACCGCTAATAACCGCGGTCAGTGCTAGCACCGATCGCGGCTATTAACCCCCCCGTTGCCGCCGGGCGCCGCCATCTTTTTTTTCGATCGCCACGCCCCCGAACGTCATCGGGGGGCGGCGATCGGTTGCCATGGTAGCCTCGTGTCTTCTTTTGACACGAGGCTATCTGGCAGCTGCAGATTCATTACAATGAGCCAGTGGCTCATTGTAATGAATGTGCTGCAAAAATGCCATATATTGCAATACAGAAGTATTGCAGTATATGGTAGCAGCGATCTGACCATCTAGGGTTAATGTACCCTAGATGGTCTAAAAGATAGTGAAAAAAAAAAGAAAAAAAAAAAGTTTAAAAAATAAAAAAAATTAATAAAATATTAAAAGTTCAAATCACCCCCCTTTCCCTAGAACGGATATAAAACATAATAAACAGTAAAAATCACAAACATATTAGGTATCGCCGCGTCCCAAAATGCCCGATCTATCAAAATATAAAAACGGTTACGGCCGGCGGTGACCTCCGAGGCGGGAAATGGCGCCCAAATGTCCGAAATGCGACTTTTACACCTTTTTACATAACATAAAAAATGAAATAAAAAATGATCAAAATGTCGCACAGACCTCAGAATGGTAGCAATGAAAACGTCGCCTCATTTCGCAAAAAATGACTCCTCACACATCTCCGTGCGCCAAAGTATGAAAAAGTTATTAGCGTCAGAAGATGGCAAAAAATTTTTTTTCTTTTTTGTACACATTCGTTTAATTTTTGAAAATGTAATAAAACACAATAAAACCTATAAATCTGGTGTCACCGCGATCGCACCGAACCAAAGAATAAAGTAGGCATGTTATTTGGAGCGAAGAGTGAAAGTCGTAAAAACTGAGCCCACAAGAACGTGACGCACGTGCGGTTTTTTTTCAATTTTTCCACATTTGGAATTTTTTTTCAGCTTCGCAGTACACGGCATGTTAAAATAAATAACATCATGGGAAAGTAAAATTTGTTACGCACAAAATAAGCCCTCACACAGGTCTGTACACGGAAAAATGAAAAAGTTATGGATTTTTGAAGTTGGAGAGCGAGAAATGAGCCGAAAAACCCTCCGTCCTTAAGGGTTTAACAGGTTACAGGAGAGAGGTTACCAACCTGACACTATCAGGCAGGCAGAACATCGGATAGGGGCAGTCAGCAGACAAGAACTACTGTATGGTGACAATAGAAAGAGAATTCGGAGTGGGGCACAGACTGATAGCACCCTTACGTTCAGCACCCCATTCAGCAGACAATTTAATGCTATAAAAGGCATCGTTAAGAAAAACCTCCCTATTCTGACAAGAGATCCAGAATTGTATAATATAGTCAAAGATGGCATCAGATTCATTCCAAAAAGGGCTCCCACTTTAGGAAACCAACTTTCCCCAAGTTTATACCAAAATAGAACAGGTGTAACCCCGACGTGGCTTGCATACCCAGGTAATCATAAATGTGGGCACCGGGTGTGTAAAATGTGTTCCTACCTCACACAGGGTAATCAGGTCTCCTCCTACTCCACGGGCAAACAGTACACTATGAAATCCTATGTTAATTGCAACAGCACACATGTGGTTAATGTTATTTCGTGCACTGTGTGCAGGATCCAATACGTGGGTTGTACCACTGGTCCGCTGAAAATTAGATTACGCCGACACTTGTCCGATGTCACTGGCAACTCACTCAATGTATCTGCTGTTTCACGGCACTTCAGGAATATACATGATAGGGATTGCACAGGCTTCACGTGGCAGGCTATTGAAAGGGTTAACCGCCCTAGGAGGGGTGGAGACCATCAGAGAAAGTTATTGAACAGGGAATCCTTCTGGATCTTTTCACTAGAGATGAGGACACCCAAAGGCCTTAATGCCAGACAGGACATCATTCTAAGCTATCGAGACCGATTTCACTAAGATACTACAAGTGGTACAGATAAGTGGTAACAGATATCAGTCTATACTTACCCACGAGTTCACTCCACGGTTTGCTCATCCATGCCGGCTCGTAATGCTTTTCAGTCCTCCTGACCAATAAGATACATCTGATGCTCTGTTCCAGACGCTTTAAGTAATACTGCGCCTCATTGCATGTAACATCTGTATCCTTCTCCGTGCTGTTATCTCGCCAGACATGCTGATGGTTTTTATTATAATGCGATGTTTTATTATATCTATTTGGACTCCGGTCATGTGACAGGCTTCTCAGCGGTGCGGGGCGGAGCTCCTTGGACGCGGTTTCTTCAAATAGTAAGTCCATATGTGTTTGTGTTAGACCTTGATAAAGACACTGTCGTGTCGAAACGCGTCGGTCTGTGGCGCCGCCTGTGATGTCCTGTATGGAGGCTTTTAATCTTTGAACAATAAAGAATATCCTTTTACCTCTCCACCATCTCGTGCTGGACTTATGGCTGTATGCCTTTGTTTGCTCTGTGTGCACTTCCTCCCAAAATTTAAAAACTCCTTCCCAATTCCCCATCATGTGGAGAAAGTCCGCCTTTGGTTCCTGACATTTTCAGCACTTCTCTGACTGTGTCTTCCCCTCCTCGGGTCTGTATAGAATCTGAATTATTCGGGTTGGTTCTGAACTATCTACGTCCATGTTGTGATATATACCTGACCATTGTTTTGTGGATAATATGACAACTTCCCTTTCCCACTTTCTTCTACTAACGTGAAACTCTGAATTTTTTGTGACTATATATTTATGTATCTTAGATCTTAGATAATAGTTTTTCCCATCACTAAGCTTTTCGAAATAATCTATTACGTGATAATTCCTAACTTCTAGAATCTTCTTCTTCTCTCCCAGGCTCTTTATTCTGTGAATCAGCTGAATATAGTTATAAAAATTTTGGTTATTTATATTAAATATATCTTTCAATGTCTCAAAAAACAATGGGGGTCATTTACTAAGGGCCCGATTCGCGTTTTCCCGACGTGTTACCCGAATATTTCCGATTTGCGCCGATTTTCCCTGTATTGCCCCAGGATTTTGGCGCACGCGATCTGATTGTGGCGCATCAGTGCTGGCATGCATGCGATGGAAATTGGGGGGCGTGGCTGTACGAAAACCCGACAAATTCGGAAAAAACTCTGCATTTAAGAAAAAAATCTGTCACGGAGCTTGCACTTACCTTCACCTGGTCCAGCTCGGTGAAGTCCAGCGCGTTCCGATGCTTTTCAGCGCAGCAGCGCCACCTGGTGGACGGCGGAGGAACTGCCTTAATAAATCTCGTCTGGACCCGAATCCAGTGCAGAGAACGCGGCGCTGGATGGCGAATGGACCGAGTAAGTAAATCTGCCCCATTAACCTACCTTCTGTGCAGACCTGTGAGATTAGGTGAATACCTTTATGTTCCCAGAAGGCTCTACCCTGAAAGTGCTCCAGCTCTTTTAACTCCTTGTTTTGCCATAATGGCGAGAATTTCGTGCTGGTGGTTATATCAAACAGACTTTCCTAAAACAATTACATAATGGTACCCCCCTAAGCGTCCGGACTCTAATAGCATTAACCCATTGCTGGTCTTCATCCCTAATACTTGTGCTATAGCTTGGATTATAATCCCATCCCCTCCTCATTGTGGATATGAAATAAAGGAAACAATTGGGAAGTGACCGTCCTCCTTTACCTCTTAATTCTGACTTCTCTTCCTTCCCCCGATGAGGTCGTCATCCTTTCAATGATGTTAAATCTTTTTATTGATCCGTATTGGCGAGGCTGTGATGACATATAGTAATTGGGGTAACAGTATCATCTTTATGAGCGCCAGTCTGTCTGCCTGAGATAGCGAGAATTCCTAATGCGTTGTGTTAGCGGTACTAGGTTATCCTCTAAATATGTCCTGGGGTTCGCCCCTACGTTTATCCCCAAATAATCAAGACATTCCCCCCTTGGCAGAACCTCCAGCTCCTCTATACAATCCGTATCAATATCTTCCAGGGGCAAGAGCTGAGACTTGGACCAGTTCACCACAAGCCCTGATTGTTCTCCAAATTCCTGAATTGTTTCCATTATTACCGGAATAGATCCCTCGGATTGATCCACTGTGAACATCCGCATACAGCAGAGGTTTATCATGACGACGCTAATGGCTCTAAGAACAATACAAACAGAACTTTAACCCTAGGTTGTCTGATCCTTCCGTATACGGTCATTATGGCAGTATATGGAGATGGAGGTCATGGTAACTGATCGCCCCTCCCCCGATGGCTTCACAGGGGCCAATGATCAAATACAATATGGCGGCGCCCACGTGCCGCAGGAGGCATTTACATAGTTAACACTTGTGATCGCTGCCATCACTGACCGCGGGTATTTGCTGGAATATGCAGCAAACTCCCACCTTGTGAGGGATCAGCCATAAACCCTCTCCATAGGCCCGCAGCCGATACAGGTACGGAACATGTCAGTAAGGGGTTAAGGGGCTTCTGTATTTGGATTTTTTTTGTTCTATTGGGAGCAGGAGGGTGACCCCCAAACATCCATTTAATAGATGATCTTATTAGATCCACGAACCGTTGGGTAGACAAGATATTTTCCCATAACAAAGTTTCCATCTCCCCTCCATATAGATTGTGTCCTCACCTCGTGTCTCCATCTCCCCTCCATATAGATTGTGTCCTCACCTCGTGTCTCCATCTCCCCTCCATATAGATTGTGTCCTCACCTCGTGTCTCCATCTCCCCTCCATATAGATTGTGTCCTCACCTCGTGTCTCCATCTACCCTCCATATAGATTGTGTCCTCACCTCGTGTCTCCATCTACCCTCCATATAGATTGTGTCCTCACCTCGTGTCTCCATCTCCCCTCCATATAGATTGTGTCCTCACCTCGTGTCTCCATCTACCCTCCATATAGATTGTGTCCTCACCTCGTGTCTCCATCTCCCCTCCATATAGATTGTGTCCTCACCTCGTGTCTCCATCTACCCTCCATATAGATTGTGTCCTCACCTCGTGTCTCCATCTCCCCTCCATATAGATTGTGTCCTCACCTCGTGTCTCCATCTCCCCTCCATATAGATTGTGTCCTCACCTTGTGTCTCCATCTACCCTCCATATAGATTGTGTCCTCACCTCGTGTCTCCATCTCCCCTCCATATAGATTGTGTCCTCACCTCGTGTCTCCATCTCCCCTCCATATAGATTGTGTCCTCACCTCGTGTCTCCATCTCCCCTCCATATAGATTGTGTCCTCACCTTGTGTCTCCATCTACCCTCCATATAGATTGTGTCCTCACCTGGTGTCTCCATCTCCCCTCCATATAGATTGTGGCCTCACCTCGTGTCTCCATCTACCCTCCATATAGATTGTGGCCTCACCTCGTGTCTCCATCTACCCTCCATATAGATTGTGTCCTCACCTCGTGTCTCCATCTACCCTCCATATAGATTGTGTCCTCACCTCGTGTCTCCATCTACCCTCCATATAGATTGTGTCCTCACCTCGTGTCTCCATCTACCCTCCATATAGATTGTGTCCTCACCTCGTGTCTCCATCTCCCCTCCATATAGATTGTGTCCTCACCTTGTGTCTCCATCTACCCTCCATATAGATTGTGTCCTCACCTCGTGTCTCCATCTCCCCTCCATATAGATTGTGTCCTCACCTCGTGTCTCCATCTCCCCTCCATATAGATTGTGTCCTCACCTCGTGTCTCCATCTACCCTCCATATAGATTGTGTCCTCACCTCGTGTCTCCATCTACCCTCCTCCATATAGATTGTGTCCTCACCTAGTGTCTCCCTCTACCCTCCATATAGATTGTGGCCTCACCTCGTGTCTCCATCTCCCCTCCATATAGATTGTGACCTCACCTCGTGTCTCCATCTCCCCTCCATATAGATTGTGTCCTCACCTCGTGTCTCCATCTTCCTCTCCATATAGATTGTGTCCTCACCTGGTGTCTCCATCTTCCTCTCCATATAGATTGTGTCCTCACCTCGTGTCTCCATCTACCCTCCATATAGATTGTGTCCTCACCTCGTGTCTCCATCTCCCCTCCATATAGATTGTGTCCTCACCTCGTGTCTCCATCTCCCCTCCATATAGATTGTGTCCTCACCTCGTGTCTCCATCTACCCCCCATATAGATTGTGTCCTCACCTCGTGTCTCCATCTCCCCTCCATATAGATTGTGTCCTCACCTCGTGCCTCCATATAGATTGTGTCCTCACCTCGTGTCTCCATCTACCCTCCATATAGATTGTGTCCTCACCTCGTGTCTCCATCTCCCCTCCATATAGATTGTGTCCTCACCTCCTGTCTCCATCTACCCTCCATATAGATTGTGTCCTCACCTCCTGTCTCCATCTACCCCCCTCCATATAGATTGTGTCCTCACCTCGTGTCTCCATCTACCCTCCATATAGATTGTGTCCTCACCTTGTGTCTCCATCTACCCTCCATATAGATTGTGTCCTCACCTTGTGTCTCCATCTACCCCCCATATAGATTGTGTCCTCACCACTTGTCTCCATCTACCCTCCATATGGATTGTGTCCTCACCTCATGTCTCCATCTACCCTCCATATAGATTGTGTCCTCACCTCGTGTCTCCATCTCCCCTCCATATAGATTGTGTCCTCACCTGGTGTCTCCATCTCCCCTCCATATAGATTGTGTCCTCACCTCCTGTCTCCATCTACCCTCCATATAGATTGTGTCCTCACCTTGTGTCTCCATCTACCCTCCATATAGATTGTGTCCTCACCTTGTCACCATCTACCCTCCATATAGATTGTGTCCTCACCTCGTGTCTCCATCTACCCTCCATATAGATTGTGTCCTCACCTCGTGTCTCCATCTCCCCTCCATATAGATTGTGTCCTCACCTCGTGTCTCCATCTACCCTCCATATAGATTGTGTCCTCACCTCGTGTCTCCATCTACCCCCCATATAGATTGTGTCCTCACCTCGTGTCTCCATCTACCCTCCATATAGATTGTGTCCTCACCTCGTGTCTCCATCTCCCCTCCATATAGATTGTGTCCTCACCTCGTGTCTCCATCTACCCTCCATATAGATTGTGTCCTCACCTCGTGTCTCCATCTACCCCCCATATAGATTGTGTCCTCACCTCGTGCCTCCATATAGATTGTGTCCTCACCTCGTGTCTCCATCTACCCTCCATATAGATTTTGTTCTCACCTCTTGTCTCCATCTACCCTCCATATAGATTGTGTCCTCACCTCATGTCTCCATCTACCCTCCATATTGTGTCCTCACCTTTTTTCTCCATCTACCCCCATATAGATTGTGTCCTCACCTCGTGTCTCCATCTACCCTCCATATAGATTGTGTCCTCACCTCGTGTCTCCATCTACCCTCCATATAGATTGTGTCCTCACCTCCTGTCTCCATCTACCCTCCATATAGATTGTGTCCTCACCTTGTGTCTCCATCTACCCTCCATATAGATTGTGTCCTCACCTTGTCACCATCTACCCTCCATATAGATTGTGTCCTCACCTCGTGCCTCCATATAGATTGTGCTCTCACCTCGTGTCTCCATCTACCCTCCATATAGATTTTGTTCTCACCTCTTGTCTCCATCTACCCTCCATATAGATTGTGTCCTCACCTTGTGTCTCCATCTACCCTCCATATAGATTGTGTCCTCACCTCGTGTCTCCATCTACCCTCCATATAGATTGTGACCTCACCTCCTGTCTCCATCTACCCTCCATATAGATTGTGTCCTCACCTCCTCTCTCCATCTACCCTCCATATAGATTGTGTCCTCACCTTGTGTCTCCATCTACCCTCCATATAGATTGTGTCCTTACCTTGTCACCATCTACCCTCCATATAGATTGTGTCCTCACCTTGTGTCTCCATCTACCCCCCATATAGATTGTGTCCTCACCTCGTGCCTCCATATAGATTGTGTCCTCACCTCGTGTCTCCATCTATCCTCCATATAGATTTTGTTCTCACCTCTTGTCTCCATCTACCCTCCATATAGATTGTGTCCTCACCTCGTGTCTCCATCTACCCTCCATATTGTGTCCTCACCTTTTTTCTCCATCTACCCCCATATAGATTGTGTCCTCACCTCTTGTCTCCATCTACCCTCCATATAGATTGTGTCCTCACCTCGTGTCTCCATCTCCCCTCCATATAGATTGTGTCCTCACCTCGTGTCTCCATCTACCCTCCATATAGATTGTGTCCTCACCTCGTGTCTCCATCTCCCCTCCATATAGATTGTGTCCTCACCTCGTGTCTCCATCTATCCTCCATATAGATTGTGCCCTCACCTTGTGTCTCCATCTACCCTCCGTATAGATTGTGTCCTCACCTCGTCTCTCCATCTCCCCTCCATATAGATTGTGTCCTCACCTCGTGTCTCCATCTACCCTCCATATAGATTGTGTCCTCACCTCGTGTCTCCATCTACCCTCCATATAGATTGTGTCCTCACCTCGTGTCTCCATCTACCCTCCATATAGATTGTGTTCTCACCTCGTGTCTCCATCTAAGCTCCATATAGATTGTGTTCTCACCTTGCGTCTGCATCTACCCCCCATATAGATTGTGTCCTCACCTTGTGTCTCCATCTACTCCCCTTATAGATTGTGTCCTCACCTTGTGTCTCCATCTACCCTCCATATAGATTGTGTCCTCACCTCGTGTCTCCATCTACCCTCCATATAGATTGTGTCCGCACCTCGTGTCTCCATCTCCCCTCCATACAGATTGTGTCCTCACCTCGTGTCTCCATCTACCCTCCATATAGATTGTGACCTCACCTCGTGTCTCCATCTCCCCTCCATATAGATTGTGTCCTCACCTCGTGTCTCCATCTTCCTCTCCATATAGATTGTGTCCTCACCTCGTGTCTCCATCTACCCTCCATATAGATTGTGTCCTCACCTCGTGTCTCCATCTACCCTCCATATAGATTGTGTCCGCACCTCGTGTCTCCATCTCCCCTCCATATAGATTGTGTCCTCACCTTGTGTCTCCATCTACCCTCCATATAGATTGTGTCCTCACCTCGTGTCTCCATCTCCCCTCCATATAGATTGTGTCCTCACCTCCTGTCTCCATCTAACCTCCATATAGATTGTGTCCTCACCTCGTGTCTCCATCTACCCTCCATATAGATTGTGTCCTGACCTCGTGTCTCCATCTAACCTCCATATAGATTGTGTCCTCACCTCGTGTCTCCATCTACCCTCTATATAGGTTGTGTCCTCACCTTGTGTCTCCATCTACCCTCCATATAGATTGTGTCCTCACCTTGTGTCTCCATCTACCCTCCATATAGATTGTGTCCTCACCTTGTGTCTCCATCTACCCCCCATATAGATTGTGTGCTCACCTCCTGTCTCCATCTACCCTCCATATAGATTGTGTCCTCACCACTTGTCTCCATCTACCCTCCATATAGATTGTGTCCTAACCTCCTGTCTCCATCTACCCTCCATATAGATTGTGTCCTCACCTCCTGTCTCCATCTACCCTCCATATAGATTGTGTCCTCACCTCCTGTCTCCATCTCCCTCCATATAGATTGTGTCCTCACCTCGTGTCTCCATCTTCCCTCCATATAGATTGTGTCCTCGCCTCGTGTCTCCATCTTCCCTCCATATAGATTGTGTCCTCGCCTCGTGTCTCCATCTACCCCCCATATAGATTGTGTCCTCACCTCGTGTCTCCATCTCCCCTCCATATAGATTGTGTCCTCACCTCGTGTCTCCATCTACCCTCCATATAGATTGTGTCCTCACCTCGTGTCTCCATCTACCCTCCATATAGATTGTGTCTCCATCTACCCTCCATATAGATTGTGTCCTCACCTCGTGTCTCCCTCTACCCTCCATATAGATTGTGTCCTCACCTCATGTCTCCATCTACCCTCCATATAGATTGTGTCCTCACCTCGTGTCTCCATCTACCCTCCATATAGATTGTGTCCTCACCTCGTGTCTCCATCTACCCTCCATATAGATTGTGTCCTCACCTCGTGTCTCCCTCTACCCTCCATATAGATTGTGTCCTCACCTCGTGTCTCCATCTACCCTCCATATAGATTGTGTCCTCCTGTCTCCATCTACCCTCCATATAGATTGTGTCCTCACCTCGTGTCTCCCTCTACCCTCCATAAAGATTGTGTCCTCACCTCGTGTCTCCATCTCCCCTCCATATAGATTGTGTCCTCACCTCGTGTCTCCATCTCCCCTCCATATAGATTGTGTCCTCACCTCGTGTCTCCATCTACCCTCCATATAGATTGTGTCCTCACCAAGTGTCTCCATCTTCCTCTCCATATAGATTGTGTCCTCACCTCGTGTCTCCATCCTCCCTCCATATAGATTGTGTCCTCACCTCGTGTCTCCATCTACTCTCCATATAGATTGTGGCCTCACCTCGTGTCTCCATCTACCCTCCATATAGATTGTGTCCTCACCTCGTGCCTCCATCTACCCTCCATATAGATTGTGTCCTCACCTCGTGTCTCCATCTACCCTCCATATAGATTGTGTCCTCACCTCGTGTCTCCATTTCCCCTCCATATAGATTGTGTCCTCACCTTGTGTCTCCATCTCCCCCCCATATAGATTGTGTCCTCACCTCGTGTCTCCATCTCCCCTCCATATAGATTGTGTCCTCACCTCGTGTCTCCATCTCCCCTCCATATAGATTGTGTCCTCACCTCGTGTCTCCATCTCCCCTCCATATAGATTGTGTCCTCACCTCGTGTCTCCATCTCCCCTCCATATAGATTGTGTCCTCACCTCGTGTCTCCATCTCCCCTCCATATAGATTGTGTCCTCACCTTGTGTCTCCATCTCCCCTCCATATAGATTGTGTCCTCCCCTCGTGTCTCCATCTACCCTCCATATAGATTGTGTCCTCCCCTCGTGTCTCCATCTACCCTCCATATAGATTGTGTCCTCACCTCGTGTCTCCCTCTACCCTCCATATAGATTGTGTCCTCCTGTCTCCATCTCCCCTCCATATAGATTGTGTCCTCACCTCGTGTCTCCATCTCCCCTCTATATAGATTGTGTCCTCACCTCGTGTCTCCATCTACCCTCCATATAGATTGTGTCCTCACCTCGTGTCTCCATCTCCCCTCCATATAGATTGTGTCCTCACCTCGTGTCTCCATCTACCCTCCATATAGATTGTGTCCTCACCTCGTGTCTCCATCTACCCTCCATATAGATTGTGTCCTCACCTCATGTCTCCATCTACCCTCCATATAGATTGTGTCCTCACCTCGTGTCTCCATCTCCCCTCCATATAGATTGTGTCCTCACCTCGTGTCTCCATCTCCCCTCCATATAGATTGTGTCCTCACCTCGTGTCTCCATCTACCCTCCATATAGATTGTGTCCTCACCTCGTGTCTCCCTCTACCCTCCATATAGATTGTGTCTTCACCTCGTGTCTCCATCTCCCCTCCATATAGATTGTGTCCTCACCTCGTGTCTCCATCTCCCTCCATATAGATTGTGTCTTCACCTCGTGTCTCCATCTCCCCCTCCATATAGATTGTGTCCTCACCTCGTGTCTCCATCTCCCCTCCATATAGATTGTGTCCTCACCTCGTGTCTCCATCTACCCTCCATATAGATTGTGTCCTCACCTCGTGTCTCCATCTACCCTCCATATAGATTGTGTCCTCACCTCGTGTCTCCATCTACCCTCCATATAGATTGTGTCCTCACCTCGTGTCTCCATCTCCCCTCCATATAGATTGTGTCCTCACCTCGTGTCTCCATCTCCCCTCCATATAGATTGTGTCCTCACCTCGTGTCTCCATCTCCCCTCCATATAGATTGTGTCCTCACCTCGTGTCTCCATCTCCCCTCCATATAGATTGTGTCCTCACCTCGTGTCTCCATCTCCCCTCCATATAGATTGTGTCCTCACCTCGTGTCTCCATCTACCCTCCATATAGATTGTGTCCTCACCTCGTGTCTCCATCTACCCTCCATATAGATTGTGTCCTCACCTCGTGTCTCCATCTCCCCTCCATATAGATTGTGTCCTCACCTCGTGTCTCCATCTCCCCTCCATATAGATTGTGTCCTCACCTCGTGTCTCCATCTACCCTCCATATAGATTGTGTCCTCACCTCGTGTCTCCCTCTACCCTCCATATAGATTGTGTCTTCACCTCGTGTCTCCATCTCCCCTCCATATAGATTGTGTCCTCACCTCGTGTCTCCATCTCCCTCCATATAGATTGTGTCCTCACCTCGTGTCTCCATCTCCCTCCATATAGATTGTGTCCTCACCTCGTGTCTCCATCTCCCTCCATATAGATTGTGTCTTCACCTCGTGTCTCCATCTCCCCTCCATATAGATTGTGTCCTCACCTCGTGTCTCCATCTCCGCTCCATATAGATTGTGTCCTCACCTCGTGTCTCCATCTACCCTCCATATAGATTGTGTCCTCACCTCGTGTCTCCATCTAAGCTCCATATAGATTGTGTCCTCACCTCGTGTCTCCATATAGATTGTGTCCTCACCTCGTGTTTCCATCTCCCCTCCATATAGATTGTGTCCTCACCTCGTGTCTCCATCTACCCTCCATATAGATTGTGTCCTCACCTCGTGTCTCCATCTCCCCTCCATATAGATTGTGTCCTCACCTCGTGTCTCCATCTCCCCTCCATATAGATTGTGTCCTCACCTCGTGTCTCCATCTACCCTCCATATAGATTGTGTCCTCACCTCGTGTCTCCATCTCCCCTCCATATAGATTGTGTCCTCACCTCGTGTCTCCATCTACCCTCCATATAGATTGTGTCCTCACCTCGTGTCTCCATCTCCCCTCCATATAGATTGTGTCCTCACCTCGTGTCTCCATCTACCCTCCATATAGATTGTGTCCTCACCTCGTGTCTCCCTCTACCCTCCATATAGATTGTGTCTTCACCTCGTGTCTCCATCTCCCCTCCATATAGATTGTGTCTTCACCTCGTGTCTCCATCTCCCCTCCATATAGATTGTGTCCTCACCTCGTGTCTCCATCTCCCTCCATATAGATTGTGTCTTCACCTCGTGTCTCCATCTCCCCTCCATATAGATTGTGTCCTCACCTCGTGTCTCCATCTAAGCTCCATATAGATTGTGTCCTCACCTCGTGTCTCCATATAGATTGTGTCCTCACCTCGTGTTTCCATCTACCCTCCATATAGATTGTGTCCTCACCTCGTGTCTCCATCTACCCTCCATATAGATTGTGTCCTCACCTCGTGTCTCCATCTACCCTCCATATAGATTGTGTCCTCACCTCGTGTCTCCATCTCCCCTCCATATAGATTGTGTCCTCACCTCGTGTCTCCATCTACCCTCCATATAGATTGTGTCCTCACCTTGTGTCTCCATCTACCCTCCATATAGATTGTGTCCTCACCTCGTGTCTCCATCTCCCCTCCATATAGATTGTGTCCTCACCTCGTGTCTCCATCTCCCCTCCATATAGATTGTGTCCTCACCTCGTGTCTCCATATACCCTCCATATAGATTGTGTCCTCACCTCGTGTCTCCATCTACCCTCCATATAGATTGTATCCTCACCTCGTGTCTCCATCTACCCTCCATATAGATTGTGTCCTCACCTCGTGTCTCCATATAGATTGTGTCCTCACCTCGTGTCTCCATCTCCCCTCCATATAGATTGTGTCCTCACCTCGTGTCTCCATCTACCCTCCATATAGATTGTGTCCTCACCTCGTGTCTCCATCTACCCTCCATATAGATTGTGTCTCCATCTACCCTCCATATAGATTGTGTCCTCACCTCGTGTCTCCCTCTACCCTCCATATAGATTGTGTCCTCACCTCATGTCTCCATCTACCCTCCATATAGATTGTGTCCTCACCTCGTGTCTCCATCTACCCTCCATATAGATTGTGTCCTCACCTCGTGTCTCCATCTACCCTCCATATAGATTGTGTCCTCACCTCGTGTCTCCCTCTACCCTCCATATAGATTGTGTCCTCACCTCGTGTCTCCATCTACCCTCCATATAGATTGTGTCCTCCTGTCTCCATCTACCCTCCATATAGATTGTGTCCTCACCTCGTGTCTCCCTCTACCCTCCATATAGATTATGTCCTCACCTCGTGTCTCCATCTACCCTCCATATAGATTGTGTCCTCACCTCGTGTCTCCATCTACCCTCCATATAGATTGTGTCCTCACCTCGTGTCTCCATCTACCCTCCATATAGATTGTGTCCTCACCTCGTGTCTCCATCTTCCTCTCCATATAGATTGTGTCCTCACCTCGTGTCTCCATCCTCCCTCCATATAGATTGTGTCCTCACCTCGTGTCTCCATCTACTCTCCATATAGATTGTGGCCTCACCTCGTGTCTCCATCTACCCTCCATATAGATTGTGTCCTCACCTTGTCTCCATCTACCCTCCATATAGATTGTGTCCTCACCTTGTGTCTCCATCTACCCTCCATATAGATTGTGTCCTCACCTTGTCTCCATCTACCCTCCATATAGATTGTGTCCTCACCTTGTGTCTCCATCTACCCTCCATATAGATTGTGTCCTCACCTTGTCACCATCTACCCTCCATATAGATTGTGTCCTCACCTCGTGTCTCCATCTACCCTCCATATAGATTGTGTCCTCACCTTGTCACCATCTACCCTCCATATAGATTGTGTCCTCACCTCGTGTCTCCATCTACCCTCCATATAGATTGTGTCCTCACCTCGTGTTTCCATCTACCCTCCATATAGATTGTGTCCTCACCTCGTGTCTCCATCTACCCTCCATATAGATTGTGTCCTCACCTTGTGTCTCCATCTACCCTCCATATAGATTGTGTCCTCACCTTGTCACCATCTACCCTCCATATAGATTGTGTCCTCACCTCGTGTCTCCATCTACCCTCCATATAGATTGTGTCCTCACCTCGTGTTTCCATCTACCCTCCATATAGATTGTGTCCTCACCTCGTGTCTCCATCTTCCTCTCCATATAGATTGTGTCCTCACCTCGTGTCTGCATCCTCCCTCCATATAGATTGTGTCCTCACCTCGTGTCTCCATCTACTCTCCATATAGATTGTGGCCTCACCTCGTGTCTCCATCTACCCTCCATATAGATTGTGTCCTCACCTCGTGCCTCCATCTACCCTCCATATAGATTGTGTCCTCACCTCGTGTCTCCATCTACCCTCCATATAGATTGTGTCCTCACCTCGTGTCTCCATCTACCCTCCATATAGATTGTATCCTCACCTCGTGTCTCCATCTCCCCTCCATATAGATTGTGTCCTCACCTTGTGTCTCCATCTCCCCCCCATATAGATTGTGTCCTCACCTCGTGTCTCCATCTCCCCTCCATATAGATTGTGTCCTCACCTGGTGTCTCCATCTCCCCTCCATATAGATTGTGTCCTCACCTCGTGTCTCCATCTCCCCTCCATATAGATTGTGTCCTCACCTCGTGTCTCCATCTCCCCTCCATATAGATTGTGTCCTCACCTCGTGTCTCCATCTCCCCTCCATATAGATTGTGTCCTCACCTTGTGTCTCCATCTCCCCTCCATATAGATTGTGTCCTCACCTTGTGTCTCCATCTCCCCTCCATATAGATTGTGTCCTCACCTTGTGTCTCCATCTCCCCTCCATATAGATTGTGTCCTCACCTCGTGTCTCCATCTCCCCTCCATATAGATTGTGTCCTCACCTCGTGTCTCCATCTACCCTCCATATAGATTGTGTCCTCCTGTCTCCATCTCCCCTCCATATAGATTGTGTCCTCACCTCGTGTCTCCATCTACCCTCCATATAGATTGTGTCCTCACCTCGTGTCTCCATCTAAGCTCCATATAGATTGTGTCCTTACCTCGTGTCTCCATATAGATTGTGTCCTCACCTCGTGTTTCCATCTCCCCTCCATATAGATTGTGTCCTCACCTCGTGTCTCCATCTACCCTCCATATAGATTGTGTCTTCACCTCGTGTCTCCATCTCCCCTCCATATAGATTGTGTCCTCACCTCGTGTCTCCATCTCCCTCCATATAGATTGTGTCTTCACCTCGTGTCTCCATCTCCCCTCCATATAGATTGTGTCCTCACCTCGTGTCTCCCTCTACCCTCCATATAGATTGTGTCCTCACCTCGTGTCTCCCTCTACCCTCCATATAGATTGTGTCCTCACCTCGTGTCTCCCTCTACCCTCCATATAGATTGTGTCCTCACCTCGTGTCTCCATCTACCCTCCATATAGATTGTGTCCTCACCTCGTGTCTCCCTCTACCCTCCATATAGATTGTGTCCTCACCTCGTGTCTCCATCTAAGCTCCATATAGATTGTGTCCTCACCTTGTGTCTCCATCTCCCCTCCATATAGATTGTGTCCTCACCTTGTGTCTCCATCTACCCCCCATATAGATTGTGTCCTCACCTCGTGTCTCCATCTACCCTCCATATAGATTGTGTCCTCACCTCGTGTCTCCATCTACCCTCCATATAGATTGTGTCCTCACCTCGTGTCTCCATCTACCCTCCATATAGATTGTGTCCTCACCTCGTGTCTCCATCTACCCTCCATATAGATTGTGTCCTCACCTCGTGCCTCCATCTACCCTCCATATAGATTGTGTCCTCACCTCGTGTCTCCATCTCCCCTCCATATAGATTGTGTCCTCACCTCGTGTCTCCATCTACCCTCCATATAGATTGTGTCCTCACCTCGTGTCTCCCTCTACCCTCCATATAGATTGTGTCCTCACCTCGTGTCTCCCTCTACCCTCCATATAGATTGTGTCTTCACCTCGTGTCTCCATCTCCCTCCATATAGATTGTGTCTTCACCTCGTGTCTCCATCTCCCCTCCATATAGATTGTGTCCTCACCTCGTGTCTCCATCTCCCTCCATATAGATTGTGTCTTCACCTCGTGTCTCCATCTCCCCTCCATATAGATTGTGTCCTCACCTCGTGTCTCCATCTAAGCTCCATATAGATTGTGTCCTCACCTCGTGTCTCCATATAGATTGTGTCCTCACCTCGTGTTTCCATCTACCCTCCATATAGATTGTGTTCTCACCTCGTGTCTCCATCTACCCTCCATATAGATTGTATCCTCACCTCGTGTCTCCATCTCCCCTCCATATAGATTGTGGCCTCACCTCGTGTCTCCATCTACCCTCCATATAGATTGTGTCCTCACCTCGTGTCTCCATCTACCCTCCATATAGATTGTGTCCTCACCTCGTGTCTCCATCTCCCCTCCATATAGATTGTGTCCTCACCTCGTGTCTCCATCTCCCCTCTATATAGATTGTGACCTCACCTCGTGTCTCCATCTCCCCCTCCATATAGATTGTGTCCTCACCTCGTGTCTCCATCTACCCTCCATATAGATTGTGTCCTCACCTCGTGTCTCCATCTCCCCTCCATATAGATTGTGTCCTCACCTCGTGTCTCCATCTACCCTCCATATAGATTGTGTCCTCACCTCGTGTCTCCATCTCCCCTCCATATAGATTGTGTCCTCACCTTGTGTCTCCATCTACCCCCCATATAGATTGTGTCCTCACCTCGTGTCTCCATCTACCCTCCATATAGATTGTGTCCTCACCTCGTGTCTCCATCTCCCCTCCATATAGATTGTGTCCTCACCTCGTGTCTCCATCTCCCCTCCATATAGATTGTGTCCTCACCTCGTGTCTCCATATACCCTCCATATAGATTGTGTCCTCACCTCGTGTCTCCATCTCCCCTCCATATAGATTGTGTTCTCACCTCGTGTCTCCATCTACCCTCCATATAGATTGTGTCCTCGCCTCTTGTCTCCATCTCCCCTCCATATAGATTGTGTCCTCACCTCGTGTCTCCATCTACCCTCCATATAGATTGTATCCTCACCTCTTGTCTCCATCTCCCCTCCATATAGATTGTGTCCTCACCTCGTGTCTCCATCTCCCCTCCATATAGATTGTGTCCTCACCTCGTGTCTCCATCTCCCCTCCATATAGATTGTGTCCTCACCTGGTGTCTCCATCTACCCCCCATATAGATTGTGTCCTCACCTCGTGTCTCCATCTACCCCCCATATAGATTGTGTCCTCACCTCGTGTCTCCATCTACCCTCCATATAGATTGTGTCCTCACCTCGTGTCTCCATCTACCCTCCATATAGATTGTGTCCTCACCTCGTGTCTCCATCTACCCCCCATATAGATTGTGTCCTCACCTGGTGTCTCCATCTACCCTCCATATAGATTGTGTCCTCACCTCGTGTCTCCATCTCCCCTCCATATAGATTGTGTCCTCACCTGGTGTCTCCATCTACCCTCCATATAGATTGTGTCCTCACCTCGTGTCTCTATCTACCCCCCATATAGATTGTGTCCTCACCTGGTGTCTCCATCTACCCCCCATATAGATTGTGTCCTCACCTCGTGTCTCCATCTACCCTCCATATAGATTGTGTCCGCACCTCGTGTCTCCATCTCCCCTCCATATAGATTGTGTACTCACCTCCTGTCTCCATCTAACCTCCATATAGATTGTGTCCTCACCTCGTGTCTCCATCTACCCCCCATATAGATTGTGTCCTCACCTCGTGTCTCCATCTACCCTCCATATAGATTGTGTCCTCACCTCGTGTCTCCATCTACCCCCCATATAGATTGTGTCCTCACCTTGTGTCTCCATCTCCCCCCCATATAGATTGTGTCCTCACCTTGTGTCTCCATCTACCCCCCATATAGATTGTGTCCTCACCTTGTGTCTCCATCTCCCCCCCATATAGATTGTGTCCTCACCTGGTGTCTCCATCTACCCCCCATATAGATTGTGTCCTCACCTCGTGTCTCCATATAGATTGTGTCCTCACCTCGTGTTTCCATCTCCCCTCCATATAGATTGTGTCCTCACCTCGTGTCTCCATCTACCCTCCATATAGATTGTGTCCTCACCTCGTGTCTCCATCTACCCTCCATATAGATTGTGTCCTCACCTCGTGTCTCCATCTACCCTCCATATAGATTGTGTCCTCACCTCGTGTCTCCATCTACCCTCCATATAGATTGTGTCCTCACCTCGTGTCTCCATCTACCCTCCATATAGATTGTGTCCTCACCTCGTGTCTCCATCTACCCTCCATATAGATTGTGTCCTCACCTCGTGTCTCCATCTCCCCTCCATATAGATTGTGTCCTCACCTCGTGTCTCCATCTACCCTCCATATAGATTGTGTCCTCACCTCGTGTCTCCATCTACCCTCCATATAGATTGTGTCCTCACCTCGTGTCTCCATCTACCCTCCATATAGATTGTGTCCTCACCTCGTGTCTCCCTCTACCCTCCATATAGATTGTGTCTTCACCTCGTGTCTCCATCTCCCCTCCATATAGATTGTGTCCTCACCTCGTGTCTCCATCTCCCTCCATATAGATTGTGTCTTCACCTCGTGTCTCCATCTCCCCTCCATATAGATTGTGTCCTCACCTCGTGTCTCCATCTCCCTCCATATAGATTGTGTCTTCACCTCGTGTCTCCATCTCCCCTCCATATAGATTGTGTCCTCACCTCGTGTCTCCATCTCCCCTCCATATAGATTGTGTCCTCACCTCGTGTCTCCATCTAAGCTCCATATAGATTGTGTCCTCACCTCGTGTCTCCATATAGATTGTGTCCTCACCTCGTGTCTCCATCTACCCTCCATATAGATTGTGTCCTCACCTCGTGTCTCCATCTACCCTCCATATAGATTGTGTCCTCACCTCGTGTCTCCATCTCCCCTCCATATAGATTGTGTCCTCACCTCGTGTCTCCATCTACCCTCCATATAGATTGTGTCCTCACCTTGTGTCTCCATCTACCCTCCATATAGATTGTGTCCTCACCTCGTGTCTCCATCTCCCCTCCATATAGATTGTGTCCTCACCTCGTGTCTCCATCTCCCCTCCATATAGATTGTGTCCTCACCTCGTGTCTCCATATACCCTCCATATAGATTGTGTCCTCACCTCGTGTCTCCATATACCCTCCATATAGATTGTATCCTCACCTAGTGTCTCAATCTAAGCTCCATATAGATTGTGTCCTCACCTCGTGTCTCCATATAGATTGTGTCCTCACCTCGTGTCTCCATCTACCCTCCATATAGATTGTGTCCTCACCTCGTGTCTCCATCTACCCTCCATATAGATTGTGTCTCCATCTACCCTCCATATAGATTGTGTCCTCACCTCGTGTCTCCCTCTACCCTCCATATAGATTGTGTCCTCACCTCGTGTCTCCCTCTACCCTCCATATAGATTGTGTCCTCACCTCGTGTCTCCATCTACCCTCCATATAGATTGTGTCCTCACCTCGTGTCTCCATCTACCCTCCATATAGATTGTGTCTCCATCTACCCTCCATATAGATTGTGTCCTCACCTCGTGTCTCCCTCTACCCTCCATATAGATTGTGTCCTCACCTCATGTCTCCATCTACCCTCCATATAGATTGTGTCCTCACCTCGTGTCTCCATCTACCCTCCATATAGATTGTGTCCTCACCTCTTGTCTCCATCTACCCTCCATATAGATTGTGTCCTCACCTCGTGTCTCCCTCTACCCTCCATATAGATTGTGTCCTCACCTCGTGTCTCCATCTACCCTCCATATAGATTGTGTCCTCCTGTCTCCATCTACCCTCCATATAGATTGTGTCCTCACCTCGTGTCTCCATCTACCCTCCATATAGTTTGTGTCCTCACCTCGTGTCTCCATCTACCCTCCATATAGATTGTGTCCTCACCTCGTGTCTCCATCTACCCTCCATATAGATTGTGTCCTCACCTCGTGTCTCCATCTTCCTCTCCATATAGATTGTGTCCTCACCTCGTGTCTCCATCTTCCCTCCATATAGATTGTGTCCTCACCTCGTGTCTCCATCTCCCCTCCATATAGATTGTGTCCTCACCTCGTGTCTCCATCTCCCCTCCATATAGATTGTGTCCTCACCTCGTGTCTCCATCCTCCCTCCATATAGATTGTGTCCTCACCTCGTGTCTCCATCTACTCTCCATATAGATTGTGGCCTCACCTCGTGCTTCCATCTCCCCTCCATATAGATTGTGTCCTCACCTTGTCACCATCTACCCTCCATATAGATTGTGTCCTCACCTCGTGTCTCCATCTACCCTCCATATAGATTGTGGCCTCACCTCGTGTCTCCATCTACCCTCCATATAGATTGTGGCCTCACCTCGTGTCTCCATCTCCCCTCCATATAGATTGTGTCCTCACCTCGTGTCTCCATCTACCCTCCATATAGATTGTGTCCTCACCTTGTGTCTCCATCTACCCTCCATATAGATTGTGTCCTCACCTTGTCACCATCTACCCTCCATATAGATTGTGTCCTCACCTCGTGTCTCCATCTACCCTCCATATAGATTGTGTCCTCACCTTGTCACCATCTACCCTCCATATAGATTGTGTCCTCACCTCGTATTTCCATCTCCCCTCCATATAGACTGTGTCCTCACCTCGTGTCTCCATCTACCCCCATATAGATTGTGTCCTCACCTCACGTCTCCATCTACCCTCCATATAGATTGTGTCCTCACCTCGTGTCTCCATCTACCCTCCATATAGATTGTGTCCTCACCTCGTGTTTCCATCTACCCTCCATATAGATTGTGTCCTCACCTCGTGTCTCCATCTACCCTCCATATAGATTGTGTTCTCACCTCGTGTCTCCATCTACCCTCCATATAGATTGTGTCCTCACCTCGTGTCTCCATATACCCTCCATATAGATTGTGTCCTCACCTCGTGTCTCCATCTACCCTCCATATAGATTGTGTCCTCACCTCGTGTCTCCATCTACCCTCCATATAGATTGTGTCCTCACCTCCTGTCTCCATCCTCCCTCCATATAGATTGTCTCCTCACCTCGTGTCTCCATCTACCCCCCATATAGATTGTGTCCTCACCTCGTGTCTCCATCTACCCTCCATATAGATTGTGTCCTCACCACTTGTCTCCATCTACCCTCCATATAGATTGTGTTCTCACCTCGTGTCTCCATCTACCCTCCATATAGATTGTGTCCTCACCTCGTGTCTCCATCTTCCTCTCCATATAGATTGTGTCCTCACCTCGTGTCTCCATCCTCCCTCCATATAGATTGTGTCCTCACCTCGTGTCTCCATCTCCCCTCCATATAGATTGTGTCCTCACCTCGTGTCTCCATCTACCCTCCATATAGATTGTGTCCTCACCTCGTGCCTCCATCTACCCTCCATATAGATTGTGTCCTCACCTCGTGTGTCCATCTACCCTCCATATAGATTGTGTCCTCACCTCGTGTCTCCATCTACCCTCCATATAGATTGTATCCTCACCTCGTGTCTCCATCTCCCCTCCATATAGATTGTGTCCTCACCTCGTGTCTCCATCTCCCCTCCATATAGATTGTGTCCTCACCTGGTGTCTCCATCTCCCCTCCATATAGATTGTGTCCTCACCTCGTGTCTCCATCTCCCCTCCATATAGATTGTGTCCTCACCTCGTGTCTCCATCTCCCCTCCATATAGATTGTGTCCTCACCTCGTGTCTCCATCTCCCCTCCATATAGATTGTGTCCTCACCTCGTGTCTCCATCTCCCCTCCATATAGATTGTGTCCTCACCTCGTGTCTCCATCTCCCCTCCATATAGATTGTGTCCTCACCTTGTGTCTCCATCTCCCCTCCATATAGATTGTGTCCTCACCTTGTGTCTCCATCTCCCCTCCATATAGATTGTGTCCTCACCTCGTGTCTCCATCTCCCCTCCATATAGATTGTGTCCTCACCTCGTGTCTCCATCTCCCCTCCATATAGATTGTGTCCTCACCTGGTGTCTCCATCTCCCCTCCATATAGATTGTGTCCTCACCTCGTGTCTCCATCTCCCCTCCATATAGATTGTGTCCTCACCTCGTGTCTCCATCTCCCCTCCATATAGATTGTGTCCTCACCTCGTGTCTCCATCTCCCCTCCATATAGATTGTGTCCTCACCTCGTGTCTCCATCTCCCCTCCATATAGATTGTGTCCTCACCTCGTGTCTCCATCTCCCCTCCATATAGATTGTGTCCTCACCTCGTGTCTCCATCTCCCCTCCATATAGATTGTGTCCTCACCTCGTGTCTCCATCTCCCCTCCATATAGATTGTGTCCTCACCTTGTGTCTCCATCTCCCCTCCATATAGATTGTGTCCTCACCTTGTGTCTCCATCTCCCCTCCATATAGATTGTGTCCTCACCTCGTGTCTCCATCTCCCCTCCATATAGATTGTGTCCTCACCTCGTGTCTCCATCTACCCTCCATATAGATTGTGTCCTCCTGTCTCCATCTCCCCTCCATATAGATTGTGTCCTCACCTCGTGTCTCCATCTACCCTCCATATAGATTGTGTCCTCACCTCGTGTCTCCATCTAAGCTCCATATAGATTGTGTCCTTACCTCGTGTCTCCATATAGATTGTGTCCTCACCTCGTGTTTCCATCTCCCCTCCATATAGATTGTGTCCTCACCTCGTGTCTCCATCTACCCTCCATATAGATTGTGTCCTCACCTCGTGTCTCCATCTCCCCTCCATATAGATTGTGTCCTCACCTCGTGTCTCCATCTCCCCTCCATATAGATTGTGTCCTCACCTCGTGTCTCCATCTCCCCTCCATATAGATTGTGTCCTCACCTCGTGTCTCCATCTACCCTCCATATAGATTGTGTCCTCACCTCGTGTCTCCCTCTACCCTCCATATAGATTGTGTCTTCACCTCGTGTCTCCATCTCCCCTCCATATAGATTGTGTCCTCACCTCGTGTCTCCATCTCCCTCCATATAGATTGTGTCTTCACCTCGTGTCTCCATCTCCCCTCTATATAGATTGTGTCCTCACCTCGTGTCTCCATCTCCCTCCATATAGATTGTGTCTTCACCTCGTGTCTCCATCTCCCCTCCATATAGATTGTGTCCTCACCTCGTGTCTCCATCTCCCCTCCATATAGATTGTGTCCTCACCTCGTGTCTCCATCTACCCTCCATATAGATTGTGTCCTCACCTCGTGTCTCCATCTAAGCTCCATATAGATTGTGTCCTCACCTCGTGTCTCCATCTACCCTCCATATAGATTGTGTCCTCACCTCGTGTCTCCATCTACCCTCCATATAGATTGTGTCCTCACCTCGTGTCTCCATCTACCCTCCATATAGATTGTATCCTCACCTCGTGTCTCCATCTCCCCTCCATATAGATTGTGTCCTCACCTCGTGTCTCCATCTCCCCTCCATATAGATTGTGTCCTCACCTGGTGTCTCCATCTCCCCTCCATATAGATTGTGTCCTCACCTCGTGTCTCCATCTCCCCTCCATATAGATTGTGTCCTCACCTCGTGTCTCCATCTCCCCTCCATATAGATTGTGTCCTCACCTCGTGTCTCCATCTCCCCTCCATATAGATTGTGTCCTCACCTCGTGTCTCCATCTCCCCTCCATATAGATTGTGTCCTCACCTCGTGTCTCCATCTCCCCTCCATATAGATTGTGTCCTCACCTTGTGTCTCCATCTCCCCTCCATATAGATTGTGTCCTCACCTTGTGTCTCCATCTCCCCTCCATATAGATTGTGTCCTCACCTCGTGTCTCCATCTCCCCTCCATATAGATTGTGTCCTCACCTCGTGTCTCCATCTCCCCTCCATATAGATTGTGTCCTCACCTGGTGTCTCCATCTCCCCTCCATATAGATTGTGTCCTCACCTCGTGTCTCCATCTCCCCTCCATATAGATTGTGTCCTCACCTCGTGTCTCCATCTCCCCTCCATATAGATTGTGTCCTCACCTCGTGTCTCCATCTACCCTCCATATAGATTGTGTCCTCACCTCGTGTCTCCATCTCCCCTCCATATAGATTGTGTCTTCACCTCGTGTCTCCATCTCCCCTCCATATAGATTGTGTCCTCACCTCGTGTCTCCATCTACCCTCCATATAGATTGTGTCCTCACCTCGTGTCTCCATCTCCCCTCCATATAGATTGTGTCCTCACCTCGTGTCTCCATCTACCCTCCATATAGATTGTGTCCTCACCTCGTGTCTCCATCTCCCTCCATATAGATTGTGTCTTCACCTCGTGTCTCCATCTCCCCTCCATATAGATTGTGTCCTCACCTCGTGTCTCCATCTCCCCTCCATATAGATTGTGTCCTCACCTCGTGTCTCCATCTCCCCTCCATATAGATTGTGTCCTCACCTCGTGTCTCCATCTCCCCTCCATATAGATTGTGTCCTCACCTCGTGTCTCCATCTACCCTCCATATAGATTGTGTCCTCACCTCGTGTCTCCATCTAAGCTCCATATAGATTGTGTCCTCACCTCGTGTCTCCATCTACCCTCCATATAGATTGTGTCCTCACCTCGTGTCTCCATCTACCCTCCATATAGATTGTGTCCTCACCTCGTGTCTCCATCTACCCTCCATATAGATTGTGTCCTCACCTCGTGTTTCCATCTCCCCTCCATATAGATTGTGTCCTCACCTCGTGTCTCCATCTACCCTCCATATAGATTGTGTCCTCACCTCGTGTCTCCATCTACCCTCCATATAGATTGTGTCCTCACCTCGTGTCTCCATCTACCCTCCATATAGATTGTGTCCTCACCTCGTGCCTCCATCTACCCTCCATATAGATTGTGTCCTCACCTCGTGTCTCCATCTACCCTCCATATAGATTGTGTCCTCACCTCGTGTCTCCATCTACCCTCCATATAGATTGTGTCCTCACCTCGTGTCTCCATCTACCCTCCATATAGATTGTGTCCTCACCTCGTGTCTCCATCTCCCCTCCATATAGATTGTGTCCTCACCTCGTGTCTCCATATACCCTCCATATAGATTGTGTCCTCACCTCGTGTCTCCATCTCCCCTCCATATAGATTGTGTCCTCACCTCGTGTCTCCATCTACCCTCCATATAGATTGTGTTCTCACCTCGTGTCTCCATCTACCCTCCATATAGATTGTGTCCTCGCCTCTTGTCTCCATCTCCCCTCCATATAGATTGTGTCCTCACCTCGTGTCTCCATATAGATTGTGTCCTCACCTCGTGTCTCCATCTCCCCTCCATATAGATTGTGTTCTCACCTCGTGTCTCCATCTACCCTCCATATAGATTGTGTCCTCGCCTCTTGTCTCCATCTCCCCTCCATATAGATTGTGTCCTCACCTCGTGTCTCCATCTCCCCCACATATAGATTGTGTCCTCACCTCGTGTCTCCATCTCCCCTCCATATAGATTGTGTCCTCACCTCGTGTCTCCATCTCCCCTCCATATAGATTGTGTCCTCACCTCGTGTCTCCATCTACCCTCCATATAGATTGTGTCCTCACCTCGTGTCTCCCTCTACCCTCCATATAGATTGTGTCTTCACCTCGTGTCTCCATCTACCCTCCATATAGATTGTGTCCTCACCTCGTGTCTCCATATAGATTGTGTCCTCACCTCGTGTCTCCATCTCCCCTCCATATAGATTGTGTTCTCACCTCGTGTCTCCATCTACCCTCCATATAGATTGTGTCCTCGCCTCTTGTCTCCATCTCCCCTCCATATAGATTGTGTCCTCACCTCGTGTCTCCATCTCCCCCACATATAGATTGTGTCCTCACCTCGTGTCTCCATCTCCCCTCCATATAGATTGTGTCCTCACCTCGTGTCTCCATCTCCCCTCCATATAGATTGTGTCCTCACCTCGTGTCTCCATCTACCCTCCATATAGATTGTGTCCTCACCTCGTGCCTCCATCTACCCTCCATATAGATTGTGTCCTCACCTCGTGTCTCCATCTACCCTCCATATAGATTGTGTCCTCACCTCGTGTCTCCATCTACCCTCCATATAGATTGTGTCCTCACCTCGTGTCTCCATCTACCCTCCATATAGATTGTGTCCTCACCTCGTGTCTCCATCTACCCTCCATATAGATTGTGTCCTCACCTCGTGTCTCCATATACCCTCCATATAGATTGTGTCCTCACCTCGTGTCTCCATCTCCCCTCCATATAGATTGTGTCCTCACCTCGTGTCTCCATCTACCCTCCATATAGATTGTGTTCTCACCTCGTGTCTCCATCTACCCTCCATATAGATTGTGTCCTCGCCTCTTGTCTCCATCTCCCCTCCATATAGATTGTGTCCTCACCTCGTGTCTCCATATAGATTGTGTCCTCGCCTCTTGTCTCCATCTCCCCTCCATATAGATTGTATCCTCACCTCTTGTCTCCATCTCCCCTCCATATAGATTGTGTCCTCACCTCGTGTCTCCATCTCCCCCACATATAGATTGTGTCCTCACCTCGTGTCTCCATCTCCCCTCCATATAGATTGTGTCCTCACCTCGTGTCTCCATCTACCCTCCATATAGATTGTGTCCTCACCTCGTGTCTCCATCTACCCTCCATATAGATTGTGTCCTCACCTCGTGTCTCCATCTACCCTCCATATAGATTGTGTCCTCACCTCGTGTCTCCATCTACCCTCCATATAGATTGTGTCCTCACCTCGTGCCTCCATCTACCCTCCATATAGATTGTGTCCTCACCTCGTGCCTCCATCTACCCTCCATATAGATTGTGTCCTCACCTCGTGTCTCCATCTACCCTCCATATAGATTGTGTCCTCACCTCGTGTCTCCATCTACCCTCCATATAGATTGTGTCCTCACCTCGTGTCTCCATCTACCCTCCATATAGATTGTGTCCTCACCTCGTGTCTCCATCTACCCTCCATATAGATTGTGTCCTCACCTCGTGTCTCCATCTCCCCTCCATATAGATTGTGTCCTCACCTCGTGTCTCCATATACCCTCCATATAGATTGTGTCCTCACCTCGTGCCTCCATATAGATTGTGTCCTCGCCTCTTGTCTCCATCTCCCCTCCATATAGATTGTATCCTCACCTCTTGTCTCCATCTCCCCTCCATATAGATTGTGTCCTCACCTCGTGTCTCCATCTCCCCCACATATAGATTGTGTCCTCACCTCGTGTCTCCATCTCCCCTCCATATAGATTGTGTCCTCACCTCGTGTCTCCATCTCCCCTCCATATAGATTGTGTCCTCACCTCGTGTCTCCATCTACCCTCCATATAGATTGTGTCCTCACCTCGTGTCTCCATCTCCCCTCCATATAGATTGTGTCCGCACCTCGTGTCTCCATCTACCCTCCATATAGATTGTGTCCTCACCTCGTGTCTCCATCTCCCCTCCATATAGATTGTGTCCTCACCTCGTGTCTCCATCTAAGCTCCATATAGATTGTGTCCTCACCTCGTGTCTCCCTCTACCCTCCATATAGATTGTGTCTTCACCTCGTGTCTCCATCTCCCCTCCATATAGATTGTGTCCTCACCTCGTGTCTCCATCTCCCTCCATATAGATTGTGTCTTCACCTCGTGTCTCCATCTCCCCTCTATATAGATTGTGTCCTCACCTCGTGTCTCCATCTCCCTCCATATAGATTGTGTCTTCACCTCGTGTCTCCATCTCCCCTCCATATAGATTGTGTCCTCACCTCGTGTCTCCATCTCCCCTCCATATAGATTGTGTCCTCACCTCGTGTCTCCATCTCCCCTCCATATAGATTGTGTCCTCACCTCGTGTCTCCATCTACCCTCCATATAGATTGTGTTCTCACCTCGTGTCTCCATCTACCCTCCATATAGATTGTGTCCTCGCCTCTTGTCTCCATCTCCCCTCCATATAGATTGTGTCCTCACCTCGTGTCTCCATATAGATTGTGTCCTCACCTCGTGTCTCCATCTCCCCTCCATATAGATTGTGTTCTCACCTCGTGTCTCCATCTACCCTCCATATAGATTGTGTCCTCGCCTCTTGTCTCCATCTCCCCTCCATATAGATTGTGTCCTCACCTCGTGTCTCCATCTCCCCCACATATAGATTGTGTCCTCACCTCGTGTCTCCATCTCCCCTCCATATAGATTGTGTCCTCACCTCGTGTCTCCATCTCCCCTCCATATAGATTGTGTCCTCACCTCGTGTCTCCATCTACCCTCCATATAGATTGTGTCCTCACCTCGTGTCTCCCTCTACCCTCCATATAGATTGTGTCTTCACCTCGTGTCTCCATCTCCCCTCCATATAGATTGTGTCCTCACCTCGTGTCTCCATCTCCCTCCATATAGATTGTGTCTTCACCTCGTGTCTCCATCTCCCCTCCATATAGATTGTGTCCTCACCTCGTGTCTCCATCTCCCTCCATATAGATTGTGTCTTCACCTCGTGTCTCCATCTCCCCTCCATATAGATTGTGTCCTCACCTCGTGTCTCCATCTCCCCTCCATATAGATTGTGTCCTCACCTCGTGTCTCCATCTACCCTCCATATAGATTGTGTCCTCACCTCGTGTCTCCATCTAAGCTCCATATAGATTGTGTCCTCACCTCGTGTCTCCATCTACCCTCCATATAGATTGTGTCCTCACCTCGTGTCTCCATCTACCCTCCATATAGATTGTGTCCTCACCTCGTGTCTCCATCTACCCTCCATATAGATTGTGTCCTCACCTCGTGTCTCCATCTACCCTCCATATAGATTGTGTCCTCACCTCGTGTCTCCATCTACCCTCCATATAGATTGTGTCCTCCTGTCTCCATCTACCCTCCATATAGATTGTGTCCTCACCTCGTGTCTCCCTCTACCCTCCATATAGATTGTGTCCTCACCTCGTGTCTCCATCTACCCTCCATATAGATTGTGTCCTCACCTCGTGTCTCCATCTACCCTCCATATAGATTGTGTCCTCACCTCGTGTCTCCATCTACCCTCCATATAGATTGTGTCCTCACCTCGTGTCTCCATCTACCCTCCATATAGATTGTGTCCTCACCTCGTGTCTCCATCTACCCTCCATATAGATTGTGTCCTCACCTCGTGTCTCCATATACCCTCCATATAGATTGTGTCCTCACCTCGTGTCTCCATCTCCCCTCCATATAGATTGTGTCCTCACCTCGTGTCTCCATCTACCCTCCATATAGATTGTGTTCTCACCTCGTGTCTCCATCTACCCTCCATATAGATTGTGTCCTCGCCTCTTGTCTCCATCTCCCCTCCATATAGATTGTGTCCTCACCTCGTGTCTCCATATAGATTGTGTCCTCGCCTCTTGTCTCCATCTCCCCTCCATATAGATTGTATCCTCACCTCTTGTCTCCATCTCCCCTCCATATAGATTGTGTCCTCACCTCGTGTCTCCATCTCCCCCACATATAGATTGTGTCCTCACCTCGTGTCTCCATCTCCCCCACATATAGATTGTGTCCTCACCTCGTGTCTCCATCTCCCCTCCATATAGATTGTGTCCTCACCTCGTGTCTCCATCTACCCTCCATATAGATTGTGTCCTCACCTCGTGTCTCCATCTACCCTCCATATAGATTGTGTCCTCACCTCGTGTCTCCATCTACCCTCCATATAGATTGTGTCCTCACCTCGTGTCTCCATCTACCCTCCATATAGATTGTGTCCTCACCTCGTGCCTCCATCTACCCTCCATATAGATTGTGTCCTCACCTCGTGCCTCCATCTACCCTCCATATAGATTGTGTCCTCACCTCGTGTCTCCATCTACCCTCCATATAGATTGTGTCCTCACCTCGTGTCTCCATCTACCCTCCATATAGATTGTGTCCTCACCTCGTGTCTCCATCTACCCTCCATATAGATTGTGTCCTCACCTCGTGTCTCCATCTACCCTCCATATAGATTGTGTCCTCACCTCGTGTCTCCATCTCCCCTCCATATAGATTGTGTCCTCACCTCGTGTCTCCATATACCCTCCATATAGATTGTGTCCTCACCTCGTGCCTCCATATAGATTGTGTCCTCGCCTCTTGTCTCCATCTCCCCTCCATATAGATTGTGTCCTCACCTCGTGTCTCCATCTCCCCCACATATAGATTGTGTCCTCACCTCGTGTCTCCATCTCCCCTCCATATAGATTGTGTCCTCACCTCGTGTCTCCATCTCCCCTCCATATAGATTGTGTCCTCACCTCGTGTCTCCATCTCCCCTCCATATAGATTGTGTCCTCACCTCGTGTCTCCATCTCCCCTCCATATAGATTGTGTCCTCACCTCGTGTCTCCATCTCCCCTCCATATAGATTGTGTCCTCACCTCGTGTCTCCATCTACGCTCCATATAGATTGTGTCCTCACCTCGTGTCTCCATCTACCCTCCATATAGATTGTATCCTCACCTCGTGTCTCCATCTCCCCTCCATATAGATTGTGTCCTCACCTCGTGTCTCCATCTCCCCTCCATATAGATTGTGTCCTCACCTCGTGTCTCCATCTCCCCTCCATATAGATTGTGTCCTCACCTCGTGTCTCCATCTCCCCTCCATATAGATTGTGTCCTCACCTCGTGTCTCCATCTACGCTCCATATAGATTGTGTCCTCACCTCGTGTCTCCATCTACCCTCCATATAGATTGTGTCCTCACCTCGTGTCTCCATCTACGCTCCATATAGATTGTGTCCTCACCTCGTGTCTCCATCTACCCTCCATATAGATTGTGTCCTCACCTCGTGTCTCCATCTCCCCTCCATATAGATTGTGTCCTCACCTCGTGTCTCCATCTCCCCTCCATATAGATTGTGTCCTCACCTCGTGTCTCCATCTCCCCTCCATATAGATTGTGTCCTCACCTCGTGTCTCCATCTCCCCTCCATATAGATTGTGTCCTCACCTCGTGTCTCCATCTCCCCTCCATATAGATTGTGTCCTCACCTCGTGTCTCCATCTACCCTCCATATAGATTGTGTCCTCACCTCGTGTCTCCCTCTACCCTCCATATAGATTGTGTCCTCACCTCGTGTCTCCATCTCCCCTCCATATAGATTGTGTCCTCACCTCGTGTCTCCATCTACCCTCCATATAGATTGTGTCCTCACCTCGTGTCTCCATCTACCCTCCATATAGATTGTGTCCTCACCTCGTGTCTCCCTCTACCCTCCATATAGATTGTGCCCTCACCCCGTGTCTCCATCTACCCTCCATATACATTGTGTCCTCACCTCATGTCTCCATCCCCCCTCCATATAGATTGTGTCCTCACCTTGTGTCTCCATCTACCCTCCATATAGATTGTGTCCTCACCTCGTGTCTCCATCTACCCTCCATATAGATTGTGTCCTCACCTCCTGTCTCCATCTACCCTCCATATAGATTGTGTCCTCACCTCGTGTCTCCATCTACCCTCCATATAGATTGTGTCCTCACCTCGTGTCTCCATCTCCCCTCCATATAGATTGTGTCCTCACCTCGTGTCTCCATCTCCCCTCCATATAGATTGTGTCCTCACCTCGTGTCTCCATCTCCCCTCCATATAGATTGTGTCCTCACCTCGTGTCAGTGCTGGATGTATATTTTAGGATCGTAGCCTTCACCCCCCCCCCTCTCGCAGCAGAAGACGTTTTGTACATTTATGGGAACATTTATTTGATAACAGAAGACGCCACTAAAAGAACGAACAAAAACACGACCTCAAAAACAACGCGAGTCATCATCCGGAAACATCCCGACACGTCCATACAATTCATAGAGCTGGAGACTTGCGCCCCCACCTCACCGTGACCCCTATAAACACTCAGGGTGGGGGATCCTGCGGTCACTTTAAGAAGTCTTCTAGCCGCGGCTGATTGGAGGAGACGGTGCTGGGGGCCGCCGGCCGCGACACTTTCTTTCGCTTTATCTTTGACGGGAGAGGCCGGATCTCAGCGACGCTGCTCTGAGGGCGAAGGGTTAAGGAACACATCACCGGATCGGACCAAGATAAATGGGCGCACCGTGTCCCCGATCAGCAGTCATGTACAAGATGGCTGCCCCTGAGGGGAGGGGGGCGCACAACACAAAGGATACGGTCTGAATAAACTTTGTACGTCCTCCCAATCCATCAAATCCCGTCCGGACCTGGAGGGAAATAACAAGACTCAGTGATGTGCGGGAGGCGCTGGGCGAGCGGGGGCCACAGTGACCAGGGCCCCACATCCAGGCGATACTCACCACCCCCGTGTTCACCCGAGCGCTCAACAGGCTCCGTCCGGGTTTCTTGTGGAGCAGCGAGTTCTTAATGAATGACGGCAACATCAGATCTTCCTCCTCCTCCTCATCTGACCCTGCCATCATTTTCCCTGAAAGATTCTGAGAAGACACGAAAATAAGACCCCGAGGTGAACCGCCCACGAGACCCCCCAACACAAGACCCCCAGGTGCACTGCTCATGAGAACCCCAAGTGCACTGCCCATGAGACCCCCCCCCCCGCAACACAAGACCCCCAAGGTGCACTGCCCACAAGACCGCAGCATGTACCACGACATGAGACCCCCAGTTGCCCCGCCCACAAGACCCCCCCCCCCAGTTGCCCCGCCCACAAGACCCCCCCCCCCCAGTTGCCCCGCCCACAAGACCCCCCCCCCCAGTTGCCCCGCCCACAAGACCCCCCCCCCAGTTGCCCCGCCCACAAGACCCCCCCCCCAGTTGCCCCGCCCACAAGACCCCCCCCCCAGTTGCCCCGCCCACAAGACCCCCCCCCCAGTTGCCCCGCCCACAAGACCCCCCCCCCCAGTTGCCCCGCCCACAAGACCCCCCCCCCAGTTGCCCCGCCCACAAGACCCCCCCCCAGTTGCCCCGCCCACAAGACCCCCCCCCCAGTTGCCCCGCCCACAAGACCCCCCCCCCAGTTGCCCCGCCCACAAGACCCCCCCCCCAGTTGCCCCGCCCACAAGACCCCCCCCCCCCCAGTTGCCCCGCCCACAAGACCCCCCCCCCCCCAGTTGCCCCGCCCACAAGACCCCCCCCCCCAGTTGCCCCGCCCACAAGACCCCCCCCCAGTTGCCCCGCCCACAAGACCCCCCCAGTTGCCCCGCCCACAAGACCCCCCCAGTTGCCCCGCCCACAAGACCCCCCCAGTTGCCCCGCCCACAAGACCCCCCAGTTGCCCCGCCCACAAGACCCCCCAGTTGCCCCGCCCACAAGACCCCCCCAGTTGCCCCGCCCACAAGACCCCCCCAGTTGCCCCGCCCACAAGACCCCCCCAGTTGCCCCGCCCACAAGACCCCCCCAGTTGCCCCGCCCACAAGACCCCCCCAGTTGCCCCGCCCACAAGACCCCCCCAGTTGCCCCGCCCACAAGACCCCCCCAGTTGCCCCGCCCACAAGACCCCCCCAGTTGCCCCGCCCACAAGACCCCCCCAGTTGCCCCGCCCACAAGACCCCAGTTGCCCCGCCCACAAGACCCCAGTTGCCCCGCCCACAAGACCCAGTTGCCCCGCCCACAAGACCCCAGTTGCCCCGCCCACAAGACCCCAGTTTGCCCCGCCCACAAGACCCCCCCCTAACATAAGACCCCCAGGTGCACCGCCCATGAGACCCCCCCCCCCCCGACATGAGACCCCCCAGTGAGGTGCAGACACTTACCGTCCCCCCCCTGGAGTCCTGCAGGACGCTCTTACCACAGCTGCAGACAGGAGGTCTATGGGAAATAAGACAGGAGTAAAGCAAGCGCCTCACAAGACCTCAGCCTGCAGGGGGCGCTACAGCCTTACATGTCACCTGCGCTGCTGAGGTGCTCCCCGCTGTGTGACCCGATACCTACTCGCTCTTCTCCAGCTTCATCTTCTTGGATGGAGCAATGAGGGTCTTCTGTGTACAGGGCTCCGGGGTCTTCACCTCAAAGCTCAGGTCCAGGTTAATGTCACCCCCCAGCATCGGAGGACGCAGCTTCGGCTTCTGCAGCCCGATGGGGGCAGGACTGGAGGGGTAGAAAGAAGAGGATGATGGGAGACGGGGTGCCGTGCAGAGGTGTGGGGGCCCCCCATGTGACACACAAGCACCCACCTCTCCAGGATCAGGCGGCTGATGGCCTCGTTGGTGGCGCTCGGGGAGCTCAGCGTCTTCTGCAGGAAATCCACCTTCTTCTTCAGACTCTGACAAAACAATGAAAGAGTTAAAATGACTCCAGGACGAGACCACGGGAGACACGGAACGCCTGCACGCAGCCACCAGGGGGCGCTCTCCCTCACCATGATCTCCCGGTCGGCGGTCTCCAGCTCCTTCTGGGAGGCGACCAGCTCTTCCCGCGTCTTCACCAACTCCTGCTCCGCCTTCAGCGCCTAAAGGAGAAATATCTAATGACACCGGTGTACTACCACCCCCATCCTCCCGGGGGGGCACAGGAACCACGACTACCACCCCCATCCTCCCGGGGGCACAGGAACCACGACTACCACCCCCATCCTCCCGGGGGCACAGGAACCACGACTACCACCCCCATCCTCCGGGGGCACAGGAACCACGTCTACCGCCCCCATCCTCCCAGGGGGCACAGGAACCACGACTACCACCCCCATCCTCCCAGGGGGCACAGGAACCACAACTACCACCCCCATCCTCCCGGGGGCACAGGATCCTCCGCACACACCTTGTTGTTTGAAGAGAATATTTCCTTCTTCAGCTTCTCCATCATCTCGGCAGAGGATTTCCGCACATCCTTCAGGTTCTCATACTCCCTAATAACACAGGAAGGATTAAAGGGGCGTTCCAGGAATCTGCATAATTCACATACAAATGGCTCCTTAAAATAGAAGCCGATGTGTGATTAATGGTTATTTAAAATGTGCGCCCCCCCCCCCCCCCCCAGCAGAAAATGCTGTGACATAGGCTAATGGAGAATTACTATGCTCCCGCCCCTTTAATCAGACACAGGACAGAAGATGCCGCTGGTCACACGTCCACATCACAGGTCCTGCAGCTGCCTGGGCCGGTCACATGTCCACATCACAGGTCCTGCAGCTGCCTGGGCCGGTCACATGTCCACATCACAGGTCCTGCAGCTGCCGGGGCCGGTCACATGTCCACATCACAGGTCCTGCAGCTGCCTGGGCCGGTCACATGTCCACATCACAGGTCCTGCAGCTGCCTGGGCCGGTCACATGTCCACATCACAGGTCCTGCAGCTGCCTGGGCCGGTCACACGTCCACATCCCAGGTCCTGCAGCTGCCTGGGCCGGTCACATGTCCACATCACAGGTCCTGCAGCTGCCTGGGCCGGTCACACGTCCACATCCCAGGTCCTGCAGCTGCCTGGGCCGGTCACATGTCCACATCACAGGTCCTGCAGCTGCCTGGGCCGGTCACATGTCCACATCACAGGTCCTGCAGCTGCCTGGGCCGGTCACACGTCCACATCCCAGGTCCTGCAGCTGCCTGGGCCGGTCACATGTCCACATCACAGGTCCTGCAGCTGCCTGGGCCGGTCACATGTCCACATCACAGGTCCTGCAGCTGCCTGGGCCGGTCACATGTCCACATCACAGGTCCTGCAGCTGCCTGGGCCGGTCACATGACCACATCACAGGTCCTGCAGCTGCCTGGGCCGGTCACATGTCCTGATCCTGAGTTACATCCTGTATTATACACCAGAGCTGCACTCACTATTCTGCTGCTGGTGCAGTTACTGTGTACATACATGACATTACCTACCCTGTACTGATCCTGAGTTACATCCTGTATTATACCCCAGAGCTGCACTCACTATTCTGCTGCTGGTGCAGTCACTGTGTACATACATGACATTACTTATCCTGTACTGATCCTGAGTTACATCCTGTATTATACTCCAGAGCTGCACTCACTATTCTGCTGCTGGTGCAGTCACTGTGTACAGACATGACATTACTTATCCTGTACTGATCCTGAGTTACATCCTGTATTATACCCCAGAGCTGCGCTCACTATTCTGCTGCTGTGCAGTCACTGTGTACATACATGACATTACTTATCATGTACTGATCCTGAGTTACATCCTGTATTATACCCCAGAGCTGCACTCACTATTCTGCTGCTGGTGCAGTCACTGTACATACATGACATTACTTATCCTGTACTGATCCTGAGTTACATCCTGTATTATACCCCAGAGCTGCACTCACTATTCTGCTGCTGGTGCAGTCACTGTGTACATACATGACATTACTTATCCTGTACTGATCCTGAGTTACATCCTGTATTATACCCCAGAGCTGCACTCACTATTCTGCTCCTGGTGCAGTCACTGTGTACATACATGGCATTACTTATCCTGTACTGATCCTGAGTTACATCCTGTATTATACCCCAGAGCTGCACTCACTATTCTGATGCTGGTGCAGTCACTGTACATACATGACATTACTTATCCTGTACTGATCCTGAGTTACATCCTCTATTATACCCAGAGCTGCACTCACTATTCTGCTGCTGGTGCAGTCACTGTGTACATACATGACATTACTTATCCTGTACTGATCCTGAGTTACATCCTGTATTATACCCCAGAGCTGCACTCACTATTCTGCTGCTGGTGCAGTCACTGTGTACATACATGACATTACTCATCCTGTACTGATCCTGAGTTACATCCTGTATTATACCCCAGAGCTGCACTCACTATTCTGCTGCTGGTGCAGTCACTGTGTACATACATGACATTACTTATCCTGTACTGATCCTGAGTTACATCCTGTATTATACCCCAGAGCTGCACTCACTATTCTGCTGCTGGTGCAGTCACTGTGTACATACATCACATTACTTATCCTGTACTGATCCTGAGTTACATCCTGTATTATACTCCAGAGCTGCACTCACTATTCTGCTGCTGGTGCAGGTCACTGTGGATTGTTGTTTCCAGCTTCTTATTTACGTTTAGTACAAGACCTGAGGGGTCTAGTACATTTTACACCCCATGGAAACTCTCTGCCCCCTGTGGTGAGTCTCTTACTTCTTTAAGGAGACGCAGTATACGGCCAGTTGCTCCACAGCGGGCGGCTCCTGAGCCCATGTCTCTGATCATGGCTTCTACCTCCGGCCGCTGGGACTGCAGCAGAACCTCGATGCTGTAATGTAGAGACATGGGGTTACAATCCGCCAATCAGCAGCTAAAGCCCCTCCCCCGCACACTGGCCACACCACCTCTCCATCTTCTGCAGCTTGTTCCGCAGGCGTCGCGCCTCGTCCTTCGCAGCTTTAGCCTCCGATTGCTGAAGATCCAAGAACTTCATCTGTCTCTAAAGACACAATGGGAGGGGTCAGGCAGCGCCCCCCCCCCCCAGAGGGTCAGGCAGCGCCCCCCCCCCCCCCCAGAGGGTCAGGCAGCGCCCCCCCCCCCCCAGAGGGTCAGGCAGCCGCCCCCCCCCCCAGAGGGTCAGGCAGCGCCCCCCCCCCCAGAGGGTCAGGCAGCGCCCCCCCCCCCAGAGGGTCAGGCAGCGCCCCCCCCCCCAGAGGGTCAGGCAGCGCCCCCCCCCCAGAGGGTCAGGCAGCGCCCCCCCCCCCAGAGGGTCAGGCAGCGCCCCCCCCCCAGAGGGTCAGGCAGCGCCCCCCCCCCCAGAGGGTCAGGCAGCGGCCCCCCCCCCCAGAGGGTCAGGCAGCGCCCCCCCCCCAGAGGTCAGGCAGCGCCCCCCCCCCCCAGAGGGTCAGGCAGCGCCCCCCCCCCCAGAGGGTCAGGCAGCGCCCCCCCCCCCCAGAGGGTCAGGCAGCGCCCCCCCCCCAGAGGGTCAGGCAGCGCCCCCCCCCCCAGAGGGTCAGGCAGCGCCCCCCCCCCCAGAGGGTCAGGCAGCGCCCCCCCCCCCAGAGGGTCAGGCAGCGCCCCCCCCCCAGAGGGTCAGGCTGCGCCACCCCCCCCAGAGGGTCTGGCAGCGCCACCCCCCCCAGAGGGTCAGGCAGCGCCCCCCCCCCAGAGGGTCAGGCAGCGCCCCCCCCCCCAGAGGGTCAGGCAGCGCCCCCCCCCCCGAGGGTCAGGCAGCGCCCCCCCAGAGGGTCAGGCAGCGCCCCCCCAGAGGGTCAGGCAGCGCCCCCCAGAGGGTCAGGCAGCGCCCCCCAGAGGGTCAGGCAGCAGGTGCAGGCCCAGGGCAGATACCTTCAGCGAGTCGCTCAGCATCTCCAGCTCATTCACCCTCTTCTGCAGACATTGTATGGAGACGTTCCGGATCTCCAGCATCTCCCGCAGGGAATCCACCACATCCTGGCATTCCCGCTTCTCCTTCTCTAATAAGGGTGGAAACACGGATAACATACAGCAGCAGCCCCCTCCCCCCAGATAACATACAGCAGCCCCTCCCCCACCCCACCCGGATAACATACAGCAGCCCCCTCCCCACCCCACCCGGATAACATACAGCAGCCCCTCCCCCACCCCACCCGGATAACATACAGCAGCAGCCCCCTCCCCCCCAGATAACATACAGCAGCCGCCCCCTCCCCCCCAGATAACATACAGCAGCAGCCCCCTCCCCCCCCAGATAACATACAGCAGCAGCCCCCTCCCCCCCAGATAACATACAGCAGCAGCCCCCTCCCCCAGATAACATACAGCAGCCCCTCCCCCACCCCACCCGGATAACATACAGCAGCAGCCCCCTCCCCCCAGATAACATACAGCAGCCGCCCCCTCCCCCCAGATAACATACAGCAGCAGCCCCCTCCCCCCCCAGATAACATACAGCAGCAGCCCCCTCCCCCCCAGATAACATACAGCAGCAGCCCCCTCCCCCAGATAACATACAGCAGCCCCTCCCCCACCCCACCCGGATAACATACAGCAGCAGCCCCCTCCCCCCCAGATAACATACAGCAGCCGCCCCCTCCCCCCAGATAACATACAGCAGCCGCCCCCTCCCCCCCCAGATAACATACAACAGCAGCAGCCCCCTCCCCCCCCAGATAACATACAGCAGCAGCCCCCTCCCCCCCCAGATAACATACAGCAGCAGCCCCCTCCCCCCCCAGATAACATACAGCAGCAGCCCCCTCCCCCCCCAGATAACATACAGCAGCAGCCCCCTCCCCCCCCAGATAACATACAGCAGCAGCCCCCTCCCCCCCAGATAACATACAGCAGCAGCCCCCCTCCCCCCCAGATAACATACAGCAGCAGCCCCTCCCCCCCAGAAACTACAGCAGCAGCCCCCCTCCCCCCCCAGATAACATACAGCAGCAGCCCCCTCCCCCCAGATAACATACAGCAGCAGCCCCCTCCCCCCCCAGATAACATACAGCAGCAGCCCCCTCCCCCCCCAGATAACATACAGCCAGCAGCCCCCTCCCCCCCCCAGATAACATACAGCAGCAGCCCCCTCCCCCCCAGATAACATACAGCAGCAGCCCCCCTCCCCCCCAGATAACATACAGCAGCAGCCCCCTCCCCCCCAGATAACATACAGCAGCAGCCCCCTCCCCCCAGGATAACATACAGCAGCAGCCCCCTCCCCCCAGATAACATACAGCAGCAGCCCCCTCCCCCCCAGATAACATACAGCAGCAGCCCCCTCCCCCCAGATAACATACAGCAGCAGCCCCCTCCCCCAGATAACATACAGCAGCCCCTCCTCCACCCCCCCCCAGATAACATACAGCAGCCCCTCCTCCCCTCCCCCCCCCAGATAACTTACAGCAGCCCCCCCCTCCACCCCCCCCCCCCCCCCAGATAACATACAGCAGCCCCTCCTCCACCCCCCCCCAGATAACATACAGCAGCCCCTCCTCTCCCCCCCCCCCCCCCCAGTACGCACCTTTCTGGTGTAGAGTCACCTTTATCCGATCCACTTCATTCTGTGATGTGAGAAGTAGAAGAATTATTAGACGATTGGTGGAAAGACCTCGATTATAAGCGCCCGGGGGTCAGGGGTCGGGGGTCTCACCTTCAGCGACTCAGGGTCAAGGGTTGTGTCCTTCCTCCAAAACCAACATCAAAGAAAAGCTTCTGTATGATCTGCCGCTTACTGACCTGCAGGGAGAGGGAGAGCGGCCA